>NW_005178989.1:107592-215985 GCF_000350225.1 Chondrus crispus
TGCGGGGGAGGGGATTGTGGGGGTGGCGGCGGTGGGGATTGCGGCGGTGGGGATGGCGGTGGTGGGGACGGGTAGCATGGGAGCAAAGAGGCAAGGTGTCGGCAGTGGGGATGGCGGTGGGGATGGCGGTGGTGGGGGACGTGTGGCATGGGAGCTAAGAAACAAGGTGTTGACATCCCGATGTTGACATCCTGATGTCAGCATCAGGATGGATGTCAACATCAGGAGATCCCCCACGGATCTCATGAGGTGAGTTGGAAACACGTGTACCCTTCAGAAGGGGTACAGAAGGGTACATCTAAGAGTATGATATACTGTACAGTAAAGTTATGAGATATTGCTTTTACAGTACCGGTACAGTATACTCCTGTGTACTCTTACACGTTTGCCACGTATTACAGTTGTACAGTGAAGGGCGCTTGGAGAACAAGAGAGATGCCGCACACCGTACCGTAGTGGCATGGCCGGGCCACGTACCCGTAAAAAGCTCTTATCTCGGAGACCTTGTGGAGTGATAGGTGACACGATGATAGGCGCGACACCTAAAAAGCTCTATCTCGGAGACCCTGTGGAGTGATAGGTGCGACTTGCCCCCCTCCGTACCGCACAGTTACATAATAGCTGCGTTCGTGGAGGGTTACATAATAGCTGCGTTCGTGGAGGGCGCGCTGTAATTTATCCTGATCACTTTCCCAATTGGTCACCCTACTCACGCCCCACCCAATTGCGGCCGTGCACAGTGCCATTCTTACAGTTTCGCCACGCCGTCCACCCACGTACAGTACTTGACGACGTTAACTTGACCAAGTCGCCAGCCCGTTCGCGTCCTCTCGAGGCCAGCCCAATAAGAGGCAGTAAATTACGGGTAAATTACGGTATCCGCTTGTGTTTTCGCTACAGTACGGCCTGCCTGCATTGTTGTCCCTTCTCGTCGACGAGCTCCTACAGTACAGCTCGCTTCACGCCGTACCCTTTGGTACAGTATATTCGCATCCCACCAAACCGTGCCGGTCGCACACGTCTTCCGCTCACCATCTCAGCCTCCCCCTATGGCGACCTGACCGCCCTCCGCCGCCCCCCTCAACAGCCGTCATGATGCAGAAAATGAAAGTCACTACGTCGCTATGGGGGGGGGAAAAGAAGGCCGTCCACCGCAAGGACGCCTCGCACGCCGAGACGGCAGCCGTCCTCACAGCCTGGAAGAGGGACCTCAACGACCTTCTCGCTGTCCTAGCCGACAACGAGGTTGCGTGGGGCAAAATCTTCCAGTCGTACGACCGTCTCTCCGTCTCCGCTCGCGCGCTCTACGCCTCGGTCGAGGTCGAAGCCCACACCTGCATGGCCGCGCTCCAGCGCGGCCGCGCCCACGCCAACCCGGGGAGCGGCACGCGCGCGGAGGCCGCGCGCACCGACGTCGCAAAAGTCAAGCACGACATCCGCACCCTGCTGGCCGACATCCACAGCGCGGACACTGTTCGCGCCAACCGCTTCGAGGCCGCCAAGGCCCACACCGCCCACAAGGACAAGAAGGACGCACACGACAAGGCCCTCGCCCTGGACCGCCTCACCCTCGAGCTCTACTCCGCCATGGAGACCATCGACCAGGCCCGCCTGCTCGTCGTCGACCGCGCCGTCCTCGCCCTCCTGCACCTGCAGAACGCCTACTTCGTCGCAAACCCCGTGCGAGAGGCCCTGGCCAAGTGCGACCACGTCAAGCTCGGGCAGCGCGACATCCGCCGCGACGGCTCCGTCTCCTGGGTCGACCGCCGCCCGCCAAAACTCACCAACGAGGACGACGACGCGCTCAACCGCGCCATGTCGAAGAGCACCTCGGCCCTCCCGGGCGCGTCATCCGCCTCACTTCAGCTGCCCTCGCAGTCATGCCCGGCGCTTCCCACCCTCGCCAGACCGAGCTCGCCCCCTCCGAAGGGCGGCTCGCCACGGGGCCCGCCGTCAGCCCTCTCGTCGTCACCCTTCTCGTCCGCGCACACCAGCCCCCTGTCAGCGCCCGACGCTGCCCCGCCCTCCGCTCCCGCGCCGCCCAACCCTCGCTTCATCCACCGTCACCCTAAGGAAATGCCCGGCCATGCGCGCCCGTTCATCCCTCCAGGGAGGATGCCCGACCATTCTGCGCAGGCCCTTCCTGGCTCGTTCAACTCGCCGCCATACCAAACCCGGCCTGCCCCGCTTGCAGTGCCTCCCGACTGGCAGTCCCCTGTGTCACAGAACAGCACGCCGTCGCCCGGGCAGCCGCAGCTGTATCCCTACCCGCACGTGCCTACAAACCCTCCGGCGGTGGCGCCGCAAAGGCCGCAGGCGCCGCCCGCGACGTCCTCCTTCCCGCCGCAGAGGCAGCATTCGTCGAAAAGCTCCACAGAGTCGAGCAGCACACCGCCGCAGAGCATTCCGCCGTCGCCGAGTCTGTCGCAGACGATGGATCGCCCGAGTTCCGGGCCATCGGTCAGCCCTGCTGGAAAGCCCGCGCCGCCGGTTTTCGCCCCCGGATATGTGCAGGGCGCGCCCGTGGCGACTGCCGCACCGGTGCGGCCTCTGGAGAGCGCGGCACAACTGGCGCCGCGGCCTGCGCCGCAGGGCCCGGGGCCACAAGCGACTTCTGGGGCGAGCACCGCAGCGCCGTACGCACATCCCCCACCCCCACACCATGGCCCGCACCCGCCGACTCCATCTCAAGTCGTAGCGCATCCCCCAACTCCGCCTCAAGACATTGCGCACCCCCCAACTCCCCCTCAAGTCATGGCGCACCCGCCGACCCCACCTCAAGACGTGGCACACACCCCCACACAACCTCAAGCGGTGGCACACCCCCCAACTCAACCCCAAGCCGTGGCACACCCCCCAGCTCCACCTCAAGTCGTGGCGCACCCCTCGACTGCCCCTCAAGGCATGGCGCACCCCTCAACTCAAGGAAGGCCGCAACAGACCACTCCCCCTCAGCACACACCACAGCCAGTCGTTGCTCCCCAAAGTACGCACCAACCCACTGCTACTGCCCACGATATGCCGCAGCCTGGAGCGTCAGTGCAAAGTATGCCACAACAGGGAAGCATATCGAATATGCTGGAGTACCCGGGAAAGTCGCAACTTTGCCCACCACCGCGTGCGTCCATGGGACTTTCTTATCAAGGAACCCCTCAACGAACTCCGCAACCTCCTCCGCAGCAGCCTACCAGACCAGCTGTACCTCCCCCTCCGCAGTATTTGCCACCTCCGCCGCCCACAGGAGTGAGTATGCAAGGACAACCAGGGCAGCAATTTTCGCCAAACATGCAAGGGCAATCAGTGCACCAATATGGCACCACTATGCAAGGGCATGCAGGGCAACAACTTGGGCCGAACATGTATGCAAGCCCTCCCACGCATCCAAAACTGAATGCAGCCACGCCGCAAAATCTCGCACCGCCTCACTCGCAGCCTCAGCCCAACGCACCTGCCAACCAGTACAGGCCAAACCCTGGGCCCGCGCAGTCAAATGCCAGCGCGCCGGACGTGTTCACCGGCCCCCAGATCCCCGTTCCTTACGTGCAGACAGCGCCCGCTTCCATGCCACAGCCACAACAACGACGGCCACCTCAGATGCAAGCCCAAGCCCCAGCTCAGCAACAACACGGGGGACACCAGTACGGGAACCAGACGCGACCGGGCGGGGGGATGGCTGCGTATCAGACAGCCCCCTTCCCCACACCCTTGCCAGGGACAGCGCCTGCTCAGCAGCAGAGGCCGTCCTACCCCGCACATGTTCAAAATATAGGACCAGCACCGCCTGCACCGCCGCAGATGCCGCAGATGCCGCAGATGCCGCAGATGCCGCCTTTCCCACCACCTGGACAAGGGATAGCGCCTGCACAACAGCAGATGCAGCCAGTTGCACAGCAAACGCAGTATTCCAGTGGGGGGTATGGCAGTGCAACTGGCTCGTTTGCGCCGCAGCAGACGACTCCTGTGGCACAACAGATGCCATATCCGAACGTTGCGTATGGCCAAACAAGTGGTATGCCGACAAGGCTGCAGCAGATGATGTATCCAAATGGTGCCTATGGCAATGTGAATGGGGCAGGTGCAACGGGTTATACGGCACCGCAGATGCAAGTCCCAAACGGCCAATATGGCACAGGAAACGCTATGGGTGCTTCTGGGTATCCGCAGCAGCAGACGCAGTACAGGCAGGCAGGCTACAGCAAAGCGACGGCAGGGCACGGGGCACAGGCGGTTTCGTCAGTGCTCACGCAAGTGGGGAAAGCGGGGGTGGGGCAACTACTTGGGCCAATGGGAAAAATGCTTGTACCCAACAAGGACTCGAAGAGTCTGCTTAAAGCGGGTGCCAAGCTGCTGAATGGCAAGAAGAAGAGTGGGAATTCGATCGAGGTTAATTACGGGGATTCGAACGTATATGTGGGTGACGGCGACGGTGGTGGTGAGTTTGACGCTGGTGGTGATGAGTTTGACGTTGGTGGTGGTGGTGAGTTTGACGTTGGTGGTGGTGGTGACTTCGACTTTGGAGGCTGTGACGGTTTTGACGTTAGCTTTGAATGATGTGAGACTAAGAGGAAGTAAGATTTGGAGTAGTTTACAGTGAGTTGTGAGCAGGGAGTGGGGGTGGATGGATTTTTGAGCTGCTCGATGGCTTTGTAGGGTCAAGGAAAGAGAAGAAAGAGAAGATCTTGATAAGATGTTGATATATCGACCATTAAGGTTCGACCATTAAGGTAATCTGTACAGTAGAGTAGATTCAAAGGTTGACTTTGCGCGTTGAGCGTAGCGCTACCATGGAATATACATAAAACGAACGAGAAATGGTTACGGTCTTGCGGAATGAGGGATAAGTAGCTCCCGTAGACGTGAGCATTAAGGAAACCGGAGATGTATGGATCTCTGCTCAAGGGAAACTCTAAAGAGAAACCTCTGAAAAACATAAAGATTTCGAAATGTTGCCGTCGTCGGCACTCTACAGTAATTGCTATGGATCTCTGCGCAAGGGAAACTCTAAAGAGAAACCGTGCCACTCCTACCACTCCTACGCTGTACTGTAAATTTGAACTGTGAGTTGACTTGTTACGTTGACTTCTTACAGAACCCGTCAAACGCTTACAGTATGACGTATCAGTTCCGGCGCATTGGATCAAGCAAGCGATATCAGCCTAGCTTTGTTCGTCGTCATAATCCGTACGCCGAGCTCCGGTTCACCGACGCACCGCTGCCGACCCCACTTCCCAGATGCCACGCGGTACGCTGATCGTGTTCGAAGGGCTGGATCGTTGCGGGAAGACGACGCAAACGCGCTTGTGCGTGGAGGGGCTGTCACGCACGGGTGTAAAGCTTGCGGCCGGGTTGCCGTGGCGGTTCCCGGATCGGACGACGCCGATCGGGGAGGTGCTGAATACGTACCTGACGAGCAAGACGGAACTGGGGGACGAGGCTGCGCATCTACTCTTCTCGGCCAACCGGTGGGAAAAGGCGGCAACGATACGCGAAGCGCTGGGCAGGGGCGAGACGGTGGTGTACGACCGGTACGCGTACTCAGGGGTGGCGTACTCCGTGGCCAAGGGGCTCGGGATGGAGTGGTGCCTCGCGGCGGACGAGGGGCTGCCCCGGCCGGACGTGGTCGTGTTTCTGGAGGTCGGCGTGGACGAGGCGAGGGGGAGAGAGGGGTTTGGGGGTGAGCGGTTTGAGGAAGCAGAGACGCAGAAGAGGGTCGGAGCGGTGTTTGATCGGCTCAAGGGGGAGGGGTGGAGCGTTGTGGAAGGGAGCGGGCGAATGGAGGAGGTGGCGGAGAGGGTTAAGGCGGTTGTGTGGCCGGTGGTTCAGGCGGTGACAGGAAGAGATGACGAGGTTGGGGAGCTTTGGGGGCAAGGGGTGAGGAAGCGACAGGGATGACACGTTGACACGTGGTTTAAACGTGTAATAGTTGTAAAACGCGGAGGCGGCGGGGGGGTGTTGAGCGGACGTGCTGGAGGCAGAATAACTTTTTCCTTCTCTGAAGCGCGGAAACGGCGATCGGTTGACCCAATGAGAGCGGGGACGCATATGCGCGTCACATTCTCGACAGCGCCGTGTGTACAGCGTTGGACAACATCTCACGGCCAGCCTGTCCACCCGTGCCGCTGTGGCGACCTCCCTATCTGGTTTTGCGGAACCACATCTTGTTGCCGAGCATCAGGCAAAGCTGCCGTAGCTCCGGCTTGCTTCAAGCTCCCCACCTCACCCGCCCCACCGCCCCACCGCCCCACCGCCCCGCACCACCGCAAGCCCCGCTGACCCCCCACGCAAAGAACCATGCAAGACGACTCCGCCACCGCCGCCGCCGACGCCGTGCTCGTCGCCGCCGCGCTCGAGCGCCCGCACTCCCATTACGCCGCATGCGCCGAGCAGCCGGACGTCGCAAAGGCCCTGGCCCAGTTCTCCTCGGAGCGCGACATCCGCAAGACGGGCAGGCTCGACCTCGTCACCTGGGTCCAGTACATCTGCGGCTTTGGCTACCCGGGCCCTACCGACGAGGCTTGGGCAAAGCTGTTCGCCGCGTGCCGCGTCCTGCCTATGCTGGCCACGGATTCCGACGTGCTGCGAGAACATGAGATTGCCGTCCTGCTCGCCTACGCCAAGATCAAGCCGGACAACGGAGATACCATGACGTCGGCACAGCTCGTCAAGCACCGCATCAAGCCGGCCGTCCTGGGGCGCACCGTCGCGCGCACGCCGGGCATTCTGCAACACATCCACGTCAAGTTTGAAAACTGGGCCCTGGGGCCGTTCTCGGACATGTTTTGCTCGTACTGCGTCTCCCTGTTCGGCCCGAGCGCGTACATGCCAGGCATTGATGACCTCCCGTTCAACCAGTCTGACATTGGTGATTCCATCCGTGAGTGCGCCGACGCGCATGCCAACACAAACCTCAAGACCTGGGCCAACGTTATCTGCAACATCCTGGATATTGAGCCCAACACCAACTCGCCGCGCGCCGAGCGCTTTGAGCTCAAGCTGCACGAGAAGAGAAAGTTTATGTACCAGCATATCTTCATCAAGATCTCTGAGCACTGGTTCAACCTCACCCAGTCGCGCGCCCTCATCCCGCAAGACAGGGACAGCCTGCACTACCGCGAGCAGCCCAGGGCCAAGAAGGCCAAAGTGGACAAGCTCCTGCCAGTGAGGGGCAAGCCGGACACCCAGCTGTGCCAGTTCATCAAGCGCGTCATCTCTGTTCCCACGGGGCGCCGAACCATTCCCCCATGGATGACAGTCGTGTCACACATCACCATCTGCGAGCTGCACAAACCTAGTACATACGGACAAGCCGGCCTGGAGTTCCTTCAGTCGGACGAGGTCCAGACGGACCTGGTCAAGCTTGTCTCTCCCGAGCAAGGGTGCGGGTTTACCCCATCCCGGACAAACGTGAGAATCGGGAGCTTCAACTCGGGTCTGATCGGCGCCGAGGTTTGTGGGGTGCCGCCAAGCCAGATGTGTCGTGCGCTGCGGCTGGAGCTGACCGTCGGGGTGCTGCCACCGCGTGCAGGATCAACGCGACCGCGGTTCGAAGTAACGGGAATCAAGAGCGCGACGTGGGTGGAGCTGAGCGCCGAGGAGGATAGCTGTGAGGTGTGCGAACCCGTGTCGGAAACGATGGGCGAGGAGGCTGGGCAGGAGGAGGAAGCAGGGACGAAGACCAATACAGGGGACCGACTGGAGCGATGGTTCGGGTCGTCGGGGATCGGCAAGTATCTATCGTTAGGGGACGGGTGCCACTGGGAGACATATGACCTGTGCGAGGGTATGACTAAGCACGTAATGCGGGTGACGGTGCCTGAGGATATGGGGCGGCGGGTGCGAGCTAAGGCGCGGACAGGAGAGTGGGTGCAGCGCAACGTGATGCAAGCGTATGAGCGTGAGAGGTGGAGCGAGGAGTCAACAGTGGCGTCCGAGTGTTCCGGGGTAGACTCCTCCTCGTCGGCGGAGATGGAAGTGGACAGCGGGGGGGCGAAGACGTATGAGGAGCCGGTCTGGATCGACTGTCACGCGGCGGCCAAGCTTACGTACATCGCCCCACCAGGCGTCGAGCTTTTCGCAGCGACGCCGAAGGACAACAGTATCTTTAAGAACTCGCCCTATTGGAAGGCACGAACGCCATAGGTTAGGTGTGCTGGTGCTTGCAGTATTTGCCGAAATGGAAGCTGGTTCTGCATGCTTGTAGATTATGATATGGCCACAAACCAATGCTCGAGAATATAAATCTAATCCCCCAAATCTACACTTTGACCCTAAATTTAAATGGCCTCTACAGTAACGTTGTCCGTAAAATAACGCGTTGTTTTTTTCCATTTGCCCACAAACTCGCTGGACGTAAAGTAAACCCGAGTTTGAAAAATCCCACCACGAGTTTTGCGGACTGACCTCCAGCAAGCAACCTGCCCGCAACAAACACAAGTCTGGTACAGTCAACCCTACGCATTAGTGCCGCCCTGTGTAAGGACTAATAATGCGGCACTAATTCGGAGCGGCACAATCAGAAAGCAGAATCACTACCCGGCCAGAACTCTGTTTGTTATTAGAGTCTGCTGTTGTTGCCTTTGACCCTGTCTCTCATGCCTAGCTTCTAGAAAAGCTCGTTTTGCGGACCTCAAGTGCGATAAGGCATTGCTCACATCGCACTGCACACCCAGACTCTCCAAAGACCCAAACAACCTTGCTAACACTACAGCACTCGGTACAGCCCGCCTCTCCGTAATTTCACACTCGCCTTCTGCCACACAATCATCCATCAGAGCATCATTGGCAGACTGATTCTGTAGCTCTCCACCATAATGTATTGAATCGCAAGCATCACTAATAGAAGTTTCTGCCACAAGCTCATTAGTCTCGATCTCAATCCATTCCTCCACATCTTTCCTGCAGAATTCTGCAGTTTCTGCAAGGCCGTCTTCTGGCACCAGGCTCAGTCGGGAGAGAAACCCTACTATACCATCCACCATAGATTTATCAATTTCTGTTTCATTTCGACCAACTTTCCGACCTGCAGCAGATGCCCAACCTCGATTTTCTGTGCAATCGTAAGGCGCGTACGCTTCGCTTTGGCGATCTTTTCAGGATTCATGTTAGGGTCTTTGAGTGAGGTGCCATCACCAATTGAGCTGAGGCGCATGAGGATTGGGCGATGACGACGTCGTGCATGACACGTGGCAGAATTTGTGTCTGCCGGTATTTGCGGCACTAATTCGAGGGTGGCAATAATGAAAGCGGCACTATTGCGCGTGCCCCCCCCCCCCCCCCCCCCCTGTACATCGTTGTGCCGTCGGACGGATCACGTGCACCTGGGCGAATACTCGCTGACGCGAATATTGTAGCCCGCCACAAGGATAGAATAGTTCTCAGTCGAAAGGGCGATGTGTTTCGTCTTCTTGACGGGCTGAGGGGGGGCCGTTTAGAGAGGACCGCTTTTTAGAAGCTTCTACTTGTCTGTCTTCTGCGATTGCTTTAGCGGCATATGTGGCAGATCTTGTGGTGCTTCGATCCGTTGATGGACTCTGGGTAGATGAAGTGATAGGGGCGTCCATGACGCAAACCGGTACGAACCGTGCAGTATGAGACTCGTTTGTGCTGATGCGAGAGCGGAAACCCCACTTCGCTTTCCTTCAAGACGGGTCGATCCGGCACTGCCGTACAGTAATCTGGCGGATGTGAAAACTCGTGGAAAACTCACATGTCCCGAGTTTTCGGTATGCTGTGAGTTTTGCAAAACTCGTCTGAAAATTTTGCAATCAGAAAATCCGGCCAAACTCGAGGCCAAAACACGTATTTTCGCGACTTTACGGACAACGTTAGTGAGTCCCCGCTCGACATGTCAGACGTCACCCCGCATTGCTGTTGAATGCCGATGCGGGACGCCACGCACGTATACACCCGTAATGATGCGCGTCTTTATTGCCGCGATGAGTACACGTGTTACGCAAAAGGTAAAAGGGGGGGTTGGTCAATTCTTGGACAAAAACATGAATGAACTCCTGGACAAAATCAAAAACTGCTCGTTTTAATAAAAAAGAAGAAATCTTACAAAAAACTGTAATCGAAAAAGGTAGGTAATAGAGGGTTTACCATACTTCGGACGACTAGACAGGCCGAGAATGCGCTTCAACTGGATACAACAGTCGACTGCGGTATATGCAAGAAAAGACTGTTCTGTAGTACACATTGTTTGCAAAAACCGCATTCCACTATTGCAAAAACTGAGCTTTTCTTACAACGACTGCATCCATTTTGTTAAAAAACTGGCAATACACTGTCAGATTTTCAAATAACAAAATGCCACACCTCTACACCGCCAACGAGGGCGTAAATCTCGCTTTAGAATGCGCGACGTAAGGCACAGTCACCACCAGGGTGTTCGAATTCCTCTGTCCTGGTAACTCAGGGGATTCGACGCAATACCGCGAGTAGATCGCGGTTTGCGCGGAGGGTGCACTCCAGCGGGAGTGAGCTAGAAGGAGAAAACAACAAGAAAAAGAAAGAAGAACGAAGAAGAAAGATAGCGTAGAAATGTAGAAAATAGTGCAAAAAGTAAAGTAAAAACAAGAAAAAGGATGACGACGAATGGCGCAGGTACCAGGCTTAGCCAACTAGATAGGAACCGTAGAGGATCCTACCAGAGATGGGGTACGATCACCTGGCGCCTCTTTACTGTAGCGCCTTTCGACACCCGACCTATATACACCGAGCGCCGTCGTCGGCGTCGGTTACTAAAATGAGTAATTACCAATTAACTATCGCCATTAAAATTTCCACTTGGCATTAGACGCTAATTAGCCTAGATACTTGTGAGCACCACGTATGTATACGTGTCATACACGTGTCGAACACGTATCATATACGTGTCATACGATTTTCATACACGTGTGTCCACGTATTGTACACGTGTGTCCACGTGTGGTACACGTGGGTGTCGACAGAATCGCACTGTCTGCACAGCGCCTCAGGCCGAAAGTGGACTATCGGCGATGTTGTGCTGTAAGGTGGTGTCTCCGTCAGTAGGAACGCGGGCGCCTACTGTTTCCCAAGGAATGTGGAGAGGTTGAGACTATGTTTGCTGCACTACGACCCTAGCTCGTAATGCACAGAATGGATTTCTTGAACCTTTACTGTTGCTGCTGAATAATCTACCGAAACGCAGCTGGATGGACGAATAGCTCCCTTATGTATCCTTACCCTATTGCGTACAGAAAGCGCGGATCCACGCGCTTGTTGGAGAATAGCTCGACCCTTCCGCATAATTGTTAAAGCCGATATAAAACCGTAGCTCTCGTTGCAGGGGTCAAATTGATCCCATCGTCTACTGTGCTGGGTACATGCATCATCATGTGTACACGCTGCTCTACGTGTACACATTGCTCTACACTCCGGGTTTTTTGGACGACGAAGCTACGGAAAGTCGGTCGAAATGACGTTGCATGGGGGATAAGTTTCGCCGGACGATGTCTTGTTGAGTGCTGTTCGTACTACCCATTGCTGGACCGGGATGTTCACTAGTCCTCTGTCCAATATATTTTCCAAAGCTTCGCAGCGTCCAGGTTTCGTTAACCCGTCGGCAGGATTGTCACTACCTCGGATCCATCCGACATCGGAAATTTCTTGAGATTCGTATGCTTCACGTGCTGCTCGTATGTCAATCATCAATCTTTTTTCGGTCGTTGATGTATTCTTGACAATAACTTTGAAGACGCTGTCACTGTCAATCATCATAATGAGAGGAACTTTAGCAGAAAGCATTGTTTCAAGGTCCGTCTTCAATAAAAAGGCCAGATCGAAGGCGTCGGCGAAAGCATATAGTTCAGCTCCCATGACCGAACGAACAACTCGCCTGCTTTTGTAACTGCTAAAATGAATTACATTACAGCGGTTCGTGTTATCACATAGAAGTATTAGATAGCCTAGCTGTGAGTGACTGGATGGAGTGTTGGCAAATGAACTGTCGCTGAAGACCTTGATCTTGAGATGGCTCTTGTTCAGACGATGCTGGATAAGGCCTCTGCCTCGGGAATGATGAATTCTTTTGATCAGCCTGTTGGTGTCGGTAATACAGTGGCGATTAAATTGGGCTTCGGTAACTTGTGCGAGTAAGTTGACGTCTGCAGAAACATCGGGACGTGTGTGGGTGAGCCAGGCGAGCTCTTGGCGCTTGGATCGGAACATAGGGAAGGTAGCATTTTGCGGCATGAAATTGATTTTGACGGCAAATTTGGATTGGTGCATTACATATCCGTCTTTTGTATCTTCTATTTCGATACCAGCAAAAGTGAAAGGTGTGTATGTCCGCGCTTTGGACTCGAAAGTTCGTTCAGTTTTCCTTGAATGTTCTTCAAATGAGTTGTTTCCTGCTGCAAGGGTGTCGTCCACGTGTGTGCCAATTATCCCATGCAGTTGTCCGTGTATCTTTTTAATGAAAAGAGATAGATCTCCTGCGGTTGGCATCATGCAGAGGTCGTCTCTCAAGTGGCGAGAGAAGGTTGCATGCCAGTAGTCGCCGGCATCGCTTAGACCATAAAGAGGCTTAAGCAGATGTAGTAGCTGATCTTTGCGCAGTCCAAATTCCTTGTTCGGGCGTACATAGACTTCCCTCATGAGTTTTTCTGCAGACTGCAAATACGATTGCGATACATCTTGTGACCACAAAGAGAAGCCAAAAATGGACGCCAGGGCGACTAAAACACGTATCGAGTTTTGCTTCAGATTCGTAGAGTTATGGACGAGCATATTTTTCTCAATGTCCGTGTGGCCCCGGACTACGAAACGTGCCTTATATACTTCGTCGTGTGTACCACTGTTCTTTATCGACAGAACGAATCTACCGCCGAGGATATTTGGATTTCGAATATGTTTAATATCCTCATAGCAAACGATTTCGTATACCCCTCGATGAGCCAACCCTTCAAGCTCCTTGGCTTTGGCGGTTTGAAAAGAATCGCTGGATCTACGTGGGTCTCGAGGATGGAGGACTTCGGTGATGTATGCGTGGTGTCCGGATCCTCCTTTGGATGTGAAGTGGGATGTAGCCTGCAGCAAGCGCTCGATTTCCTTGTCACCGGATGTTACGGGGTCAGGTAACACCTGCGACAGGTTGAAATGTTTGAGAGCTCCGTCCACGTGCACAAAAACTTCCTTTTCGTGGATTTTGTGTACTGTGTAGGGTCCAGTCCACGCTTTCCTTCTCTCTTGGTAGACAAACACACGATCGCCCGGAGTTACCAAATATCGAGTGGCGGGGGGAAGCTTCGCTCGGAGGGCTTGCTGAATACGTAAGCGGGATGTCATAGTTGACATTTCTCTACGCGCAGTCTCTAGCGCACGCATTCGGTGCTCTTGATCCGGTAACGAAGACGACGGCGTAGGGAATCGGGGTAGCATTCCATAAACGAGCAAGGACGGAACGAGACCTTCAGGGCCTGACGTGTCGTTGATCCCCTTGACTGCGTAGCGCAGGGCGAGTTCGGGATCAATGGATGGGTGCGCATACCTGATGGAACGGAAGACGCGACGCAGCGGACCGTGGTAGCGCTCTCCTACACCGATTGAATTGTGCGAGGCGACACCAGATAGTTGTAGTTCAATTCCTACGTCTTCCGTGCACTTTCGCCAGTAGTTCGATGTAAAAATAGAGCCTTGATCTGCTCGTATTTTGGACGGAAATCCTGCATACATACTTGCCCATGCCTCGACAAAGGCTTCCCAAACATCTGCGGCTGATTCTCCCTTCAATGGAATGGCGTTCTGATAGTGGGTATGCGTGTCCACTATGTGTAAAATGGGAGTGCGATCGATGAACATGAGGTCGAGGGCAACTTCTTGAATGAAGATGATGTTTTCATCGGGTATTGAGACTCTAAAGCGATACGGTTTCATTGTGAAGAGTTTGCAGGACCGGCATGCTCTAGATATGTCATCCAGCGTTTGGCGCGTCTGAGGAGAAAGCTCTTGCGGTCTTGCTCTTTTGACTAAATTGTATAGCTTCTCAGCACTGGGGTGAAAAAAGTGTTCATGCAGTTTTTGGAGCTCCTTCCGTGTAAACAGTATTGATGCAGTAGTCCAAGGTAGAAAAAGATGCCCACGCTTGCGTTCTAGAGGCAGAAACCATTTTCCAGACCCATGGACAAGCCGGTTATGGACATTGTCGACGTATATATTTGCCTTGTCTAGGACGTCAAGCCCTATGAGCAGTGGGATATCGGCGTCAACAACATCGATAGAGAGCGAAATGAAGGAGTTCTGATCGGACGGCATTCGAAATGTCATATGGCCAAGACTGTGTCGTGATCCGTCCCCGAATTTAAACGTATAGGGGGATGGTGCAAGATTGAGTTTCTGGGTGGTCATTCAGCAGTATGCTTGTGCTTGGTTAAGGCCGCACACTGACTTTTCTGCCCCAGGATCCATGCATCCTCCTTCGAATTTTATTTTGGAGTAGATATGGATCATCGGCTTGCGTGCCAAAATATTGGGACTTTGTTTGACGATGTATGCAGAAAAAGGCGATAGAGAGGGTAATGAAGAAGGATCTGCTACTGCCATTGACGCGGCGCGAGCATGGATTCCCTTAGCACATTTTTGATCGAAAGACGTTGTTGTCGTCCGTGAATGTTTCTCAGGTGGTGGTTTGGGCCTTGGTTTGGGGATATTTCGGCCATGAATACCCCCGGTTAGAAACCCTCGTCAGAAGAGTCAAGGTCTTTGTCACCGGCTCCGCCCGGCACGTATGCATATTCTTCGTACTTCCTCTCATGTCTTCTGGAATGACTTTGAGACTTTGGTTCAAAAGTGCCCTTTCGAGCATTTTCACGGAACCAATTTCGAGCAAGAGCTTTGTTTTTCTTAATTCTCTCATGGTTACGCGGGTGCGGGCAGGAGTTTAAGCGACAATCCTTCTTTAGACAATTCCAGCAACTTCCCACAAATGGCGGGGTTTTCATTGGTTGATCGTGTGCATGGGCCTGGTGATTGTTTTGCTGTTTTGGTCTAAAAGATGAAGAGCTCATCGGAGGGCGACCATAACGACCTTGTCCTGCGAAATGTACTTCGCTGCAGTCCTCAGAGATATTTACTGAGGGATCATTTCTCCATCTGGACTGCCGAAGCGTAGCCTCATCGCGGCGGATAGATTTGCTCGTCTCCAATCTTTGCGCCCCAATAGAGAACTGTCTATCAGCGTGCTCGGCATTGAAAAGTTCATCTGCCAGCTGTCTATAGTTCAGTAGTTTGGTGTGGGTCTGCATCAAAACAGACCTCGCCCACGGGACTCCTTGCACGGCGTTTTCGAGGAATTTTCGTTTGCGTCTATCAGACCGGTCCTCTTTGTGCGCCATTGGTGCAAGGCGATCAATTTCTTTGATAAGAGAATCAAGAGCGTATCTATACGGTTTTCCATCGTTTCTCAACAAAGAAATGTGGAGGTCTTCCAACCTGTCCGTCATTTCTTCCATTTTAGTGATGGATGCGTATCTGTCATTGAATTTCCCGACACATTCTCCCCAGCTGCGGAACCTACCCTTCACCTGCTCCTTGAAGTAGATAAGAGCATCTCCAGCAAGGGAATAGTGTAGATAGCACTCGCGGTCATTGGGGGAAATCCTGAAGTCATTGCAATAATCCATAAAGGTTGAAATATGATCACTCCGATTTTCCTCGAGATCCCCTCTAAACTTTTCACGCTGAGACCGGTATCTGGAAGCAAAAAACGAGGCTCTTTTGTTCTCATACTGTTCGGTGCCATGTGCTGAACTTTCGGACCCTCTTGATCCTGCTTGTCCGCCATTCACCGGTGAATTGGGGAATAGGTGCCGAACAGGATTATTAAGGTTACCTGGTGTCATTTGTGGAGACTTTGGCATGAAATCCCCATTCCGACAGGCGTCCAGATAGGCCAAGGCCTGCCTACGCTGCATTGATAGATCGTCACCGCTCCAAATTGCTGCAATAACTCTTCTTGCAATCAAGCTTCCAGTCTCTTGATTCTGAGGGATTGTCACTCCCTTCCCTTGTAAAAAAATCCTGATCCGTTAATAAATTTCGTAGTTGAATACGATTTCCGGATGAACGAACTGCATATGTGATACGTCTTCTCGAATAACGGACAGGAGAGTTTCGCCTTCTAGAGAAGGCTCAGCACATGCATATCCTTTGAACAAATTTTCCAAACCTTTCTGCATGTCATTATGCAGGACAATATTGCCCCATGGGCTCTCACTTCGTAAAGGCATTGTAGTACCTTTCCAGGACAAACGGCGTCTGACTTAATTCGCGAATGTCGACAGAATCGCACTGTCTGCACAGCGCCTCAGGCCGAAAGTGGACTATCGGCGATGTTGTGCTGTAAGGTGGTGTCTCCGTCAGTAGGAACGCGGGCGCCTACTGTTTCCCAAGGAATGTGGAGAGGTTGAGACTATGTTTGCTGCACTACGACCCTAGCTCGTAATGCACAGAATGGATTTCTTGAACCTTTACTGTTGCTGCTGAATAATCTACCGAAACGCAGCTGGATGGACGAATAGCTCCCTTATGTATCCTTACCCTATTGCGTACAGAAAGCGCGGATCCACGCGCTTGTTGGAGAATAGCTCGACCCTTCCGCATAATTGTTAAAGCCGATATAAAACCGTAGCTCTCGTTGCAGGGGTCAAATTGATCCCATCGTCTACTGTGCTGGGTACATGCATCATCATGTGTACACGCTGCTCTACGTGTACACATTGCTCTACAGTGGGGTACCTTCCCAAGTGTGCGCGCACAGTACACGTGTGGTATCATCCAAAGTGTACGCGTACACTTTGGATGAGCACACGTGTGACACACGTGTCAAAGGCGGGGAGCGCGGCCCCACGACGACGGTGACCAGGCGTACAGTACAGGGTCACTGCACTACAGAACTGTCTCATAGTGCAACGGAAAGAGTTTCCCTCGAGAGCCAACTTCAAGGCAGCGAGCTAAGACGTAAGTGGGCAGGATCTGGAGCACAAACGGATCCGAAATGCGCACAAACTGGTTAGGACCCGTCTTAGTCTCTCGGAGGCGCAAGCCAGCAAGATATGGTAGACCCCAATGCAGAAGTCGGGTATCACCTGGAAGCGCAATGTATTGGACGGTTAAGTTAAGAAGTTCGTTTGCCCGGAGATAGCAATTAAATTGCAAGCGAAACGCAATATTATAAACCAAGAGACCTCGCTTTTCATATTCACATGCGATTCCATTGAGAATAGTGTAGGAAAGAGGCGGGGGACTGGCGAGGAACGAGGCGGTCCCGACCACGGAGGGCCAAACGACAGCCTACTAGCTTCTTATGGTGTGCGGGGACAATTAATTCATAGCCAAATACAGCATGTACTATCCTAGTCTTAACGCCCCGGGACGGGTCATCCTGACATGTCCAGAGTAAAACGTTTTGGAGGGCATCATCCACGTGGTCCGCAGAGGAAGACAGTAAGTCCCGCTCGAGACAGAATGCGGAAAAGCGAAGGACGCCGGCACCATACACTTGGAAAGCTTGAGGTGCGACTGCATTGCGTTGTAGAACAGAGACAGAATTGAGAGTGGTTTCGATCTGAGCGGCGAGAGGAGTTCCGGGGGGCATAACGGCGGGACGCAGCATCATTAGGCTTGTGTTCGGTAGATACCCAGTGAAACAGAATATCGACATTGGATGGTACAGCGTAAGCAGCGAGCTTGCGGCAAGCTCTTTTAAGACGGCGAGATGCACTTCTGCCATTGGCCAAAGAACCCAAGCCAACAAGGCTATCCAGAAAAAAATCCAAAACACGTCACCCTCGAGTGACAGGAGATCGACCCATGTGACGTACAGCGGGTTGCCCACATGTTCGAACACGTGACCATACATTCGAACATTGGCAAAATCTGCCAAAAGTAAATAAATTATAGAAGTGCGGGTCCTTGCACACTTCATTGACCTTCGGTGCACAACTGGGAAAGCCCAATACCAGCGCGAGGAGTGGTGTTTGACTGCTTTGGACACCACCATTGGCTTCGTCGCGCTCTGTACCCTCAGAATGGTCATTTTGCTGTTGGCGATTCAAAAAAGGGCGGGCTCTGGGACATAAACGGTCGTTCGGGGTCGCTGAAGAATCCATGTCCCCAAGGCATATATCCCAAGACAATGATACTCCAACTTCTTCCCTCGTAGTGCCAAACCATAGACCTCAGACTACCAACTATCCCTCATTCCTTCACTTTTACAGTACCCTCCATGGGAACTCTCATGGCCAAATCCACACCCATCGTGCCACGCCGCAATGGACTTGGTCGGTACCACCGTTTTCTCCAACAAGCATTCGTGGCCGTTGACAAGGGGAGCAGTATCAGAAAAGGAGCTCACATTGCGCGCATGTCAGTCTCCGAGTTTCGTTATTTGGTCAATAACCGCGAATTGCCCCTTAGAAGATGCTCACTCACTGCTGAGGAAGAAGGTCAACTTATAGAAATACTGCTGGAGCACAGCCGGAATGGTCGTTAAGTGGGACGTGATGATCTCAAGGATGCAGTTCACAATTTAGTTAGCAACTTCCCCTTGAACCGTCGTCAAAAACTGCGATTTGAGAACACCAGGCCGGGAGAGAAGTTTTGTCGAAACTTTCAGAAGCGACACGCTGGGGTTTTTTCATTCCGAAAACCGTGTAAGCAAGACGCAAAACGTTATATCGCTACAAATGCCGAAGTGCTAACCAAGCACCAAGCAGCTTTAGAACGCCTCATAGCGGAGCACAACATCGATGCGAAACGAATTATCAATCTGGATGAGAGCGGCATGTCTGCTGACAATGACAATGTCAAACGATCTCGACACAAAGTGTACTTGTAGCGCAGTAGTGAAACGAACGGACATTTGACTGAGCTGCAACACCTTGATCCAAGAAGCACCATGGAGCCCAAATGCTCAGTACGGCAGCTCCGAAAGGTCGCAACAATTCATATTAATTGGCGTCAAGATAATTGTTGCGCTCAAAGCGCGCAGGTGGGACATACCGTGAGGCCGCGAGCCAAGTCGCTCTACTAAAGGTTCGTCTGCATTTAAGAGAGCACTGTCCTTCTGCCGTGCAATTGCATTTACAGGCACGCTACCTCTCCGATGCATTTATGTTTCATCGAGCCCCTATCGACGAGTAGTGAAGGAAACCAGTATAAGTAGAGAGGGGGCAGCATACGATAGGCATCATCGCGAAATAGTTCATCAAGTAAAGCTTGTCAATTGTCAACTGTTTCACTGGTAGCATCGCACCGGAAAAGTCAGTACTGTGAAGTCCTTTTCCGGTATCTTTCAGACAACGATGAACCATCAGGCGATCACTCTGCGTCCCAAGCAGCCCGAGACGTATGAGGGTAAAAGGGATTTCTTAACTGTCAATACATGGATCTACAAGCTGGAACAGTACATCGCCATGCAAGCCGTTGTGAACCCGACATTGGATTTTAATGACGGAAACAAGATATTGTTTGCCACAACGTTTCTCTCTGGATCAGCAGCCATCTGGTGGTACAGTACTGTAAGGGCAAATCAGGCCCCAATCACGTGGGATGGGTTCAATAACGCGCTTGTCGCTGAGTTTGTTCCAACAGATCACATACGACGGGCTAGGGACAAGCTCAGACGACTCAAGCAGACCAAGTCGGTTTCCCACTATCTCTCAGAATTCAGGAACATCTTATTGACGATCGCAGATGTCACCGATGGCGAGAAATTCGACAAGTTTGTGGCAGGGTTAAAAAGAGAAATTCGCATCGAGGTCATGAAGTCGACCCTTGCCAATTTTGAGGAAGCTGCACAGATCGCACTGCGTGTTGACGGAGCTCTCTGGAGCAGCCAAATGATTTCAAAAGGAGGTTATCATTCAAACCACGATCAAACGAATGACGTTGTTCCTATAGAAATAGGAAATGTTGAAGGCTCCTCTCGAGGAAGCAAAAAGGATTATCTGCAGAAAAAAAAGGACAGAGCCAGCAACGCTTGTTTCATTTGCCATAAGGTCGGTTGCCGTCCGTGGAAACATCGTAAGAGTGAAATCAACAATTCCAGCGCCGTAGATAACGGTGAGGAGGAAGCCGGAGTCGTCTTGTCGGACGGTTCAGACCCGGAAAACTAACACGTCCCCCGGATCAAGAACTGCTCAATCACGGGGGACCAATTGAGCGCGAGCAGGTAAAAGACGAGGAAGAAACTCGTAACCCGAGCTCGCAAGCCGCACACGCTAGTCGAAAGTGTGATGCTTTGAACACCATCCCTACCTCGCGACTTTTAAAGCTGAGCGGCGCTGTTAAAGGGAAAGTAGTGATGGTCCTCAAGGATGATGGATGCAATACCAACGTGTTATCGTCCGAGTTTGTGAGGCTGAACAGAGGCCTTTTGGACGTGAGACCAGCTAATGTAACGATCGCTCACTCCGACAGAGACGCGACAGAGAAGGCACATGAGATGGTTTTTGAAACTACCATCCAGATCGGCAACCACCGCTACACCAGCAACTGGGCAGTCGCGAACTCACGCTATGACGTGATCCTCGGAATGCCCTGGCATCAGCAGCACAACCCAGCCATAAATTACGAACAGAGAACGGTAAGAGTAGCAGGGAACTCTCTACCTGTCCAAGCAAAGAGCCGGAGACGGGTGAAAGTGGAGCCCATTGGAGTCAAGAAGTTTAGGTCCTTGCTCAGGAAAAAGAGGAACAAAGCGGGGTTCGAAGTGTTTTGCGTAATGCAGTCCTCGGAGGCAAAATTGTATCAGGATAAGCCAAAAGCCACGTATGCAAGACCGGTTCAGGAATTAGTGCAGAAATTTTCGACAGTTTTCCGGGACGATTTACCGGATGGCCTGCCGCCCAAAAGAGCAGTGGACCACGCAATAGAGGTCGACACCGGAGCCAAGCCTCCGCACAAACCCCTCTTTCAGCTTTCTCCTGCCGAGCTTTTAGCAACCAAGGAGTACATTGAGGATTTGCTCCAAAAAGGCAAGATACGACGTAGCAAGTCTCCATTTGGCGCTCCGCTTTTCTTTGTGAAGCAGAAAGGGAAGCTCCGGGGCGTAGTGGACTACCGTGGTCTGAACCGTATTACAAAGCGCAACAACACTCCCATCCCTCGCACGGATGAAATGTTTGACAGATTAGGCAAAGCACGATTCTTTTCGAAGATTGACCTTAAATCTGGTTTCCACCAGATTCGTGTACGTCCTTCTGACATTGAAAAGACTGCTTTTACCACGAAGTATGGGCAGTTCGAGTTCCTCGTTATGCCCATGGGGTTATGCAACGCGCCGGCCACGTTTCAATCCATGATGACTGCTATTTTTCACGACTGCATAGACGTTTTTATGGTCGTATACCTTGACGACTTGCTCATATTTAGCCGCAGCGAAGAAGAGCACCGACGACATTTGGAAACTGTGCTTTCAAGATTAAAGAACCATGAACTGTACGCTGGAAGGAGCAAATGTGAGTTTATGAAGACCGAGACTGAATTCCTAGGTCTCATTGTCGGAAAGGACGGAATTAGGGTGGGGTCTGATCGCATGAAAGCTGTACGCGAGTGGCCAAAGCCACGAACGCTGACGGAACTCCGAGGTTTTGTGGGACTACTCCAGTTTTTCAGGCAGTTCATCAAAGACTTCTCCCGGACGGCTAGACCACTCACTGATTTGACACGGAAATCTAGTGGAATACACGAATGGAACACAACGTGTGACACTGCATTTCAAAACCTGAAGGACGCCTTATGCTCCTCACCTGTTCTCATAGCGCCTGATTGGAAACGACCTTTCTCTTGCCATGTGGATGCCTCACAGGTGTCCGTCGGTGGGACTTTGACACAGAAGGACGAGTGCGGACGCGAACGCGTCATCGCTTATTTCTCGAAGCGATTGAGCCACGCCGAACAGAATTATTCCGCAAATGATCGTGAACTCCTGGGACTGGTCTACTTTCTGAGGAGATTCAGATGCTATTTAGAGGGATCAACATTTGAAGTGGTAACCGACAACCAAGTCCTCAAGAATCTCTTCACAAAGCCACAACTCAGTCGCAGAGAAGCGCGATGGGTTGAATTTATCGGGCAATTCGACATCACTGAGGTGACCCTGAAGCCAGGCAGGATACATGTGCTGGGAGACGCGCTCTCGCGCATACCTGTAGCTGAATCAAGTGACAACCTTCCTACCATCTCCAACCTGCAACTAATTGATATGCAGTTGCCTGCCGGATTTGTGGAAAGCTATGAAGAAGACGCAGTATTCGGTCCGGTGCTCCGAGCACTCAAGGGCGAATGGCCGGAGTCCGATATCGAACGGACACGCATTGAACACTTGCTGCCATTATTTGTTCGCGAAGAAAACGGGATCATGCGGCATGAAAAAAAGGTTTGTGTCCCTCGACGACACGTACGGGACATACTTGGTATTGCTCATGATTCGCGCACTGGTGGCCATTTTGGTTTCACGAAAACATTAGAACGACTCGACGGCTACTTTTGGAGGCACAAATCGCGCGATGTGCGATCATATGTCCAAGGATGTCAGTGCTGTCAGCAAGCGAAAGATCGTAGAACCAAACCTCTCGGCGTACCACAAGCTCTCGAGCCGCCCGATAGACGATGGGGCTCGGTAGCCACTGATTTCGTTACAAACTTACCAGTTACAGAAAGGGGATCCGACGCGATCACGACGTACGTAGACCGGTTCTCCAAGAGGGTTCATTTTGTCGCGTGCAAAGGCACCGACACGGCGGAAGACGCTGCGCGGAATTTCTATTTCCAAATATTCAGGCTTCACGGACTACCTGACTCCCTTGTCTCTGATAGAGACCCCAAATTTACCTCTCTTTTCTGGTCTGAGCTGATGAGACTTTTAGGTATACGACTGCGGTTCTCAACCAGCCATCACCCTCAGACTGATGGCTCGTCAGAAATCATGAACCGGATGCTCGAGAATTATCTACGTTGCTACTGTAACTATCAACAATCGAATTGGGATGAGCTGCTAAGTGCAGCCGAATTTGCGTATAACTCAGCCATCGTGGATGGCACGGACTATTCTCCTTTTGAATTAGATTTGGGTTGGAAACCAAAGTCACCTTTGGATTGTTTAACGCATGTTGAAACAGAAGTCCAGTCAGTCGCTGATCTCCGTTGCCGGCTCCTTAATTCTGCAGCGGACGCCTCGTTTGCGCACCGATTGGCGCAGGCTCGTTACGTGGCATACAACTCTCGTAAGTACAAACCACCTCAATATGTTGTCGGCGACGAGGTATGGCTCACTCGAAAGTACTTCTCCGACTCTATTGCTGCCAATCAGAAATCTAAGAAACTCGGTGTCCAACGCTTCGGACCCTTTCGGGTCACACAACTGATCGGCAAAAATGCGGTTAAACTCGATTTACCGAGCAACATCCGAGCCCACAACGTTGTGCATGTAGAACATACCGCTCGTGTACAACTGCAACCTGTGGATATTCAAGCACCTGTAGTGCCCAGACCACCACCAATCACCGGCAGCGACGGTCAGATAGAATACGAGGTGGCACAGATTCTAGGGCACCGACGACGCGGCCGTGGATACCAATGGCTATCCCTCATGAAAGGGACTCCCCGTCACGACGCGGCATGGCAACCAAATGCTGACTTCTTGGGACAAGACGGTGTAATCACAGCTCAGCTTCTCTCCTACGCTGGCAAGCACAAACTTCACATTCCAGGGTACAGTGTTGTCGAGGACGACAACCGTCCTGGAGAGGCTATGGTGAAACGAACGGACATTTGACTGAGCTGCAACACCTTGATCCAAGAAGCACCATGGAGCCCAAATGCTCAGTACGGCAGCTCCGAAAGGTCGCAACAATTCATATTATTTGGCGTCAAGATAATTGTTGCGCTCAAAGCGCGCAGGTGGGACATACCGTGAGGCCGCGAGCCAAGTCGCTCTACTAAAGGTTCGTCTGCATTTAAGAGAGCACTGTCCTTCTGCCGTGCAATTGCATTTACAGGCACGCTACCTCTCCGATGCATTTATGTTTCATCGAGCCCCTATCGACGAGTAGTGAAGGAAACCAGTATAAGTAGAGAGGGGGCAGCATACGATAGGCATCATCGCGAAATAGTTCATCAAGTAAAGCTTGTCAATTGTCAACTGTTTCAAGTAGTCTGATTTCAAGAGCACCACGATTAGCGGACTTAAAAGTTGCCTAATTCCCCTACCGCGAAAATCCGATGCACGCCGAAAGGTCGCGATCGGGCGGCCCAGCGATGAACACAATTGAGCGCGACTGTTGGGTAGAAAGTTCTGAAAAGGGCGAGAAGGGATGATTTAATATAAAGGCAGCGCTCTCCCGAGGCATGGCTGGGGCAGAGCGAACTCGCCACCGACTTGCGTTTTTTGAAAAGGACAGGAGCCCCTCCGGCCTACCTTATTCTTCCCTGAGAGTTCTAGCGTTCCTTTTTCGCAGTGTCCCTAGACACCGACGCGCACAATTCGCCACATACTGTGTGTCCAAAGACAGACCGGATCCATCTCAAACACAATTTAAAAATGTTAACCGAATTCCATTGATGGCATGTGTCCATGCCAGTGGTGATTTAGAGAGGCCAACGTTTGTCCTTCAGGGTACGAGGATGAGATACAGAAAGGTGCAAGGAACCGACGGTAAGAAATCTGGAAAGCATTGCTGATGTCCTCCCTCGTGCGGCTATGGTAGCATCTCGCCCAGATGTCGCAAGCGTTGACATGATTAATTTTTTGCCTGGGCCAGGCAGATTGTGCTCGACTTGAAGGACTTTACAGATGGAAATCGAAAGGTACTTTTGTTGTACGATGGCTATCGGTCCCACATGTCTTTGGCAGTTTTAGAGTTGTTTCGAATCAATAATGTTATTGCATACGCGCTCCCCGCTCACACAAGCGGAACGACACAACCTTTAGATGTTGAGTTGTTTTAACAAAATTATAGGGAGATGGTGGAGACGTTTGTCGCGGGCAAGCCTTTGTTCGGGCAGGTTTTGGATGATTTTGACGTGTGTGAATTCTTAGGCAGGGCGTACAAGTTTGCATTTACACACGCAATTATAGCTAAGGCTTTTGAAGCGACCGGAGTATTCCCTCTGAATGCGGGGCGGCTTTTTAAGCAGACAAGGCCTTTGAGCCATGACAATCCAGACCAGCGGGTCAGCATAGATGCGGTGTGTCAACTTTTACATGATAAGCGGCGACTAACCAGTCAGGAACTGCTTTATAAGCCTCAGGTATTAGAGTCGGGATTTAATGATTTCACAAATGGTGTGGTTTTGACAAGTGATGAAGCCATGGTTTTGCTACGAAAAGAGGAAAGTCAGAGGGTTGAGAAAGCCAACGGACTGGCCGCTAAGGAGGGTGCTAAGCTTCAGGCAGAGGTACAGGAGGCACTGAAATGCGGTCAAGGTCGACGGGTGTTTGAGGAATGGGCCATGAAAAGGAGGGCAGATATATAAGAGGATATTGCGAAAATACCTCGCTCGTTAAAAGTGAGGCGCCTGCTGGCTCGCGAGCGGCACTCAGGGCAGCATAAGAATATGTGGAATGAGGATCGGTTCAGCGACTGGAGGAGAGAAAGGATGGATGTGCTGATCAGTGTCGACCAATGGGCCCTGGATGACGACACGAACTGTCCACCAAATGGCATTTCACCTTTTGTTCCACATCCTTTATTCACCAAATGACACCGCCCCACCCTCACCGTCGACGTCGTCCAGACCGACACTGACGCAGCCACCGCAGAGCTCTTGGCCCAGCTCAACCAGAAGCCCGCAGACGTGTTCTTCATGAGCGCAGACTACATAGGCGACATCGGCTTGGCCGCTTTGGTCAATAGGCATCGCGAGAAGGGCATCGCTGCTACCGTCGCCCCCGTGGAGAAGGAGGCGAACACAGACACGGACTCCGCTGCAAAGAGGAGGAAAGAAGGGTAGAAGAATCCAAAGGGAGCGGTTGAGGACTTCGACATCGAAGGATATGCCATGAACCAAGCCGACAATCGCCTGGAAAAGATGCTCAGATGCTCATACTTTTGTCACATAGGATTGATTTTTTTGGACCAAGTTTGACAAATTGTCCTTTTTGAGGACGTTTTTTCGTCCAAGTTGGTCCATTGTTCGCGAAAACAAAACGTGCGACACTGACGGCATGTTTTCGATGGTTGCGTTTCCGATTGAGCTGGGCCACGAAGACGAACAAGCCGCTTTCAGATAATCTAAAACCAGGCCGGCCTTTGCAGTAGAAGTACTTTATGTTTAATTTTTTTACAGAATCGTTCAGTGGTGAGGGCAACCCGCTGTACAGCAGGTATCAATGCTTCGATCTCGATTACATTGATATGATAACTACGAGTAGAAGCCCTCCAGCGATGTATGATTGCAGTTGTCCAGTGTAAAGAGGACCACTTTGGCAAAAGTGGGAGGTCCTCGGCCCAAGCTTCGGATAACCGTGCAAAATGCTTGTCATACTGATAGGAAGGTAGCGGGTATGTGAGATCGTCGGAAGCTGCTGATGTTTTGATGCTGATGTCGTCTTCAGGTGCGGTACCGTCTTCGTCTGCGGGTGGGTCCCAGGTCGAAGGTAATATCAGGGAAGGCTTACCATCCGGAGAGTATGCGAGAGTCACGGAAGAATGACACCAGAGCGTGTTGATGAGTTGGTGACCTGCCCCGACCATCCTCGTCCGAATACACAACTCCCCGCCCCATGGACAGGCATCCGTAGCATAGAGGCGCGGGGACACAGGGCGGGTTAAGTCACGAAATACCATTGGACCAATGCCAATCAGCGCTTGCATGTCAGTGAGCTGAGTTAGATTGATTAATCGTGAAACGTGGGACCGAGGAAGAGACGCAAGGCTGTAGAGCTCAGATAACACACTCAGGAGGGGGCGGCGGAGAAGCAGTGGCCAAACACAGCGACCCAACAAACGCCGCATTTCGCGCGGAGTAGCTCGGCTTGTTGGAAGCAGTGCGTAGGTAGTGTCAAGCAGATCAAACAGGTGATGTGGCTATGGGGAAACGATTCCGTCATGGTGCACCGCAAGACCGAGACAGGTAGTAGTGGAACGAGACGAGCTTGCATGGTATTCCTTTCCGGGATGCACAGGCAGGCCACTAGCGATGAAGTGTTCCTTAATGGACTGATGGCTTGTGTTGCCGACATTAACTGAGGTTCCAAGGACAGCTAGATCATCAATGTAGGGCAGGAAAGGGACGGCAGCATCGCAAGAAGGCGGCGAAGAAAGGTAACTACCCTGAAGGAGCAAAGTCCCTGCCGCGACACCAGTGCGTCGGAGTATCTTGAGGTGTACGGCTTGGGCGAAACGGACTGCGAGAGACCAACCCATTGGGATAACCTTGAGGGCGGGGTGATAGTAGTCTTCTTTCAGAGTAGGGTCAGAAGATGGGATCCCAAACACGCGGCAACCCAAAGTATCTCCAACGCCACTGTGGAGCGAGCAGACGATTGTACATCTGGCTTACATCCGAGGTCGGCGCGAAAAGGCGTTGAGATGAAGGCAGGAAAACCTCCCCTAGCATGTCAGGGGAGGGGAGGACGACCGTTGCCAGCTCCTGATTGAAGGAAAGGTTGGAACGGCAGCCATTCCAAATAACTCGCTGAGGACTATTTGATTCCACAGTCTTAGATAACCCAAATATTCCATTCTCCAGAATACCCTGTCCCGACTGGAACAGGTGAAGCATCCCTGACGCCTTCATTCGGTGAAGGAGCGTGACGTAGTCGCCGCCGACGACATTACAAAATACTGGCTGCTTTCTCAAGGCTTCCGGCGACGACTCGAACGCAGCAAGACAGTTCCATTCTAACAACCACTCCCGGTTCTCCAAGTCTTTTTGCCAGAATATTTTGTTCACAGTGAGACAAGTGATGAGGATGGAGACCGGAAATCGAGATTGAGACACCCACTTGTAATGAAAATTACGCACAAAACGTAGAGGCGGCGACAACAACGACAACGTAGGTAAACTTAGGTAGTCGTAGGTAGTTGGTGATAGTATCTGAGACCGGTGTGAACAACAACGAAGGAGAGAGTAGTGTAGAAAGAAAAATAGAGAAAATGTAGAGAAAATAGAGAAAAAGACAGAGAGAAGACAAATAGACAAAGAAAGAGGGAGAACGGCGGAGAACGGAGAGAGAAGGGAGGAACAGGGAGCGGTACTTGAAGTGGGAGTCCGATGTTTTCGCGTCGGCTTTGGACTTTCGGAGCAGCTTGTACGATGCTGCATCGCTGCAGCAGCGTTACTCCCACCAAATATGCCAAGGAACAACTCCGTCCCTTCCCACGCTTGTGGCCTCTTGTGTCGCTTATATTCTTCAGCGACACTGAAGAGAACAGTCAGGCGATGGACAAGACTTTCCAATGCATCACTGCGCACGGCGAGGGCAGGATGCAGTGAGTCAATTGCAATAATAAGGTGCTGACCCGTGCTGGTGATCTCACTCTTGAGGGGAGTCTCCCCCGAATCATTGGACAGAATAGCTCAGGCCCGGTTGAGCCGATCCTGTAAATCACTTCCGTTCCGGGTCCAGTGTAATATCCGCGGTCCAGTAACTCTGTCGTGAGGGGCGAAGGTGGACGTGACGAGGCGATCTTTGTGACTGTGATGCATGTCATTCGCGGCCTTTCACTCCGCAGCGACTTCGGGAGAATCAGGGTCCTTGTCTTCCCCATTACAATCTGACGAATGACCAGTTGTTCTTGATTGAAAACCTCGAGATAATCAATAAGCTACTCTTTAGTCATAATTCTCAACCGATACTCGGACACGGTACGGGTAAATTCAAGTCGCGTACTGAGGTGAGTCTGCCACGTACGAGGGAGACGAGCCACCAGCATGTCGTATTCTTCAACTTCAGCCACCGAAAGGACAGGTGGACGAATGAGAGGCTGCGCCAATGGTGTCACCCACGAGATCGCCACCATTTTCATCGCACTCAGGATCCGCCTCCAATTCAGAGTCAATACCAGCCGCATGTTCCGCGACATGCAATCGCGAGGCTAGTGAGTCCTCGTTCGCAATCAATGGAGCATGGCGACCAGCAGCTTGCTATGACGGGTGACGTGCCTCGACACCACTGTCGATAGCAGCCTCGAGGCCTTCGGTTCGTCCAGTAGCATGACCGACAACAACATTTGCAATGGGTGCTTGCGCTGGCCCCTCAAACAAGGGCTCTCGCGTCCCTGCCAGAATAGACGAGAGTAGCTGCGATAGCAACTGCCGTAAAATGCCGAGGGGAGAACCAACAAACCGTGCCTCAGGAATGGCCAGCAGGCGACACATACCCATGCAATCTTCCATGTTAAGAAGCCGACATGTAGATGCAACAAATTTCTTCTTGAAAGCGGTAAGCCTCTCCGGATGAGTAAATGAGGCATAGCGTTCCCTAAAACCAGTACATTTTTGTGGCCCGTACCCAATGCGGCAGAGAGTGAGAAGTCTTTTCTGTAAATCAGCCTCATCGGCCGATTCGGATCAGAAGCTTTCCAGTCCATCGATCGTGACGGAAACAGAGTCTGAAGCTTGACAGAAATTCCCCAAATCCACTTCTTCAGAACCATGAATGTCATTCTCCCAAGACATCAAGCGTCCCACGGATTCGGCTCCCTCGAGGTCAGTCTCGCGACTTTCCCAAACACGCGAAATGCGCTCGAGCCAAGGACACTCGGACGTACTCTCCTTTCGGAAGGCATGACATATTCACTTAACGAGTGGCGAAAGTGGGGGACCTTGATCAGATGACCACCGGGATGGTAGTGGGCCAAATCCCTCCTCCCTATCTCTGAGACGAGAGATCAGCAGAACCAATTCCCGGGCACCGTGCTAGCACACCACGGACCTAGCACTTCACGCCAACTCGCAGGACAGAATTCCACGAGGAGAGCTCCTGGCGTACCTGCGTTCAAGATGCTTTCCATTGCAAGGTATGTTGCGCACAAAATCTAAACAATGAACTCTAACCTCAGAGGTCAACCGCTATCGGGCCAACGTGACGACTTGTTTAAATATTCTGGAGGTTCTGACCCATCTGTCATTAATCCAAGCTCAATGCCCCTCAAACTGTAGGCAGCCACCCAACGGTAGCCTCCTCATCGTTCGGCCACGGTGCCCCTGGCTCACATTGCCACTTGTCAGAAAAGTATTCGAATAAGTAGCAATGGAACCTAAACACGACAAACATGGGAGCACCCACCAACACTTCCGCCCCCGCCGAGTCAAAACCGAAACGAAACCTTTACCTCGACGATCAATCAAGAACAACTCCATTCGCCGTTCACTTTTCGCACTTGAACTGCTTCCATCACTCTTGATCACTACTCTCCGCTTCAGTCCCGTTATAATTTCCATCTCATCCTGCCTTTCTCTCTCACTCCATTTCGCAACTCCACCACGACATGGAATCTGACTCACTCCATGCTCCTTGAAAATATCAAACTATTATCTCTGATTCTGATATTCTCAATCCTCCCCGAACTTCATCGCTAATGCCAAATGTAACGCAAAATCTTCCAGGTTCCGCCACATCACTAACCGCCATTCCCCCGGAGGAGCCCATCCAATCATGTCTACCGTCGTCCCAAACCAGGGCCACCCCAGCTACACCCATCGCTTCAGTTATTCGGGCTCCCTCAGCAATGCCACAGATCCTCCCGTACCACCACGAATCCAAGAAGAACTTTCAAGCCAAAACACAATGCAAGTTCGTCGGAATACATTGAGTCCCTTGAGACACGCATGAACGGTTTCACGCCTCCCAAAGGTTTTACTGTTTTTGCATGCGACACTGCTGCACAACGCCGGTCTGTCACTTACAACTATGTAGTACGAGCGAAGAATCTTATTCAGGACATAGAGAAGATAATTAGCATTGTCTTGCAACATCTGCGTGTCACATGGTCATAAACGATTGTAAGAATACTAGTATTGCATCCGATCATCTTTGGAAACTGCACGAAATTTCGGGCTCTCGGTCATTGACGATCCGAAAGAACAAGACGTCTCTACGCAGGAAGAATGCAAAGCAACGCTAGTTGCTCATGAGTGCTGTCGACTCAGACAATTTGTGTCGCTATCACCAATTTGAATGTTGTTAAGTTAATTGTCAAGAACTTTCTTCCATTCAGTATTGTGGAGTGTGCAGAGTTTCGCACATTCACATCGATGCTCGTTACGGATGACTCAGTAACATTTCGGACATGCATTCCCGCACTGTCAAAAAGCTGATTTTGGAAATGTATATTGCCACTGCTGCACGTACGCGAACAGAGATGCCGAAAGCAGTGCAGTCAGTTCTGATTCCCAGTTTTCATTTAAATTTAGATTTATGAACATCCAAAACATCCAATATTAAGTATATTGGCTTTCGAATCTATTTTGTGAACAAGAAGTGGGAGATGTGTAGCCATCTCCTTGCCATCGGAATATTTCGGCCAGCTGACAGTTTTGACTGTACGCAGCTTTCCAATGTATTGAAGTTATAGTGCGAGGCCGTTCTTGGAGAATACTAGTTGCGTCCGGCAAATTTTCTAAGTGCTACTTCCGATAGTGGGTCTGACGTTAAGCTTCTATGCAACACACTCCTATCTTCCCAGTGGGATTGGTGCGTAAGTTACATGTGTAACCGTGCTCTTGTAGAAGCTTTTGGGACTACAATTAACCCGCAAAAGTCAAAGAACAAAGACTTTCGTGACCTTCTGAAGGCCGTCAAACGCACAATTGAGCATATTCATAAAAGCCACATCATGCGAAAAACATTCAATGATCTAGAATTTAAGGAGAGGTGGTCCAAGTTGAAGCTCATTCAAGACATGCGGCACATGTGCGGCCTGCAGGTGGTTGGGCACAATTCGTGTGCTTGAGCGATTTTGTTACTGTGGGATACTCTCCGTAAGCATTATCGGGATGCCTAGAAGACTTTGTTTCTCCTTGATACAGAACGCACGACACTCATTGAGTGCTTCTCCCTCATGACACCAGTTGGGGACATAATCGTTTTAGCCTAAGCTTGCTAGCTACCCTTCTGGTATTGACGCCTTCCTTGCCATGTGTCGTTTTCGGAAGTACGTGTTGTGTTCTACCAGTTCCCTAGGGCTTTATGATCATTCTTAACCAGGCTATTCATCTGGTAATGACCCCTCCGTGCAGCGCAGCCCGATGCAAATTCAGGCTCGAACCACTACAACTCGAATTATGCTCCGAGAGTCTTTCCAGAAGCGCTTTTTCGGGGTACAATGGGACTCGGCGATCAAATATGTTGGAACTTCAGGTGTTCCTTCATGCATCATTCAAAACATGAAAATGTATGGACTGCTTGATGAACCCGAACGAAGCTGAACATTCTCGATCTGGAATATATAAGGAGATATTCGATACGATGATAGCCGTCGGTAACAGTAGGCACGAAGAGGCAGGAATCGTCTCAACACAGCTGCGACCCTCTGAGTAATTAGAATCCCATGCCCCAGTGCATGCATTGCATGTACCAAACAATTTATTGGTTGATTCTGGAGCTAATAAATTCGACGAGTTTCAGGATGATGATGATGCACCATGAAGTGCACAACTTTTTCCCTAGGCAACGTTCTGCGAGAAGAACTTAATGCATATCTTAACAAAGAGAAGGCGCGGGGTGGAAACCTACCAGCCCGGGCTCTTTTGAAATGGTGGAAGTCAATGTCGTTACGCTACCCCACTTTAAGTATTGTAGCGCGATCCATACTTGGCCATACTGCGTCGACTGCGCGGATCGAGAGGGATTTTGGAATGGCCGGTACACTGCTTAGAGGCTGTAGGAGCCGCATAGATGCGGGATTTGCAGATATCAGCGTCTTTCTTCATGCCAACTTCGAAAAGATTTCCTCAAGAGGGAAGGAGTTGGAGTATTCAAATGCAAGTATGTCACATACGTTTCGAAGCGATTCACAGGAGAAAGTCATACGATATCTTGTCCAGCAGAGTATGGATCGGACTTGGAGAGTGGTATCGACAATGACCTATGGGAGTAGGACATATTTCTATAAACGTATTACTATATATTTTCTTGGCATCTACAATAGTCAATACTTCTATGGGGTTCATTGTCCCACCCCGGAAGACCGTTCATCACTGCTACCTTGAATCGTGTGATGTTTTGCTTAATTCCTTTGTGGACGGACATAAAGTTGAAATAGCGCAATACAAACACCGTCTACACGGACAGCACTACGACGGGTACGGTCTTCATCCTGAACTACATTAAGGGACTCAGCTCACTAGTACTTTTATTTTGTGACTGCTAAAATACATTTACAAGCTATCTATGGGGTCTGGCACGTACCTAACATCATTATGTCAAGTCAAAAGCCCCTATGTCTGTCACCGGATATGAGGGGCATGTTTCCAACAGACGCAAAATCTAAATATTCAATTTAGTAACAAAAGTAGGCAATGTAGTTGATGGAAGACCTTTTTATGGAGCAAGGTATTTGAGGACCTGCTTCGTGAAGGACATTCTGCTGCCTGATGTACAGCGCTAATAATCATGCATAGGAAGAACCATTAGATCGTGTATGGCATAGGGGCACGTGTGCTCTCACACGCAACAACCTACGTTATTGAATTGGGCTACCGTGTAGTTTTTAAGACGACTTTTTCGGCGTTATTCTTGTGTAGCCCATGTATAAGAATGCATGTGTATGTAGTAATTTTAGAATGGCAGGAAACTACGAGGTTAGCAGTATCGCCCCGGTGAAAGTGACGTTTAGGTAGAACTATCAAGTTCGATATGGTTTATATGTAAAAGAAAGGCTAGAGAATCTGGTAGTAACGTGCGTATCTAAATACCCATCAGAAAATGTTTTGTATCAACACGGACAGTCATGTCGAAATACTGGCAGTCATGAGGACAACTGGCAGTCATGGGCGCAAGTTTGCAGTCTTTCATGTTGGATGCTCGCATATGAAAGACTGGCTGACAATGCCAGTTTTGTCCAGTCTTTCGTGCTACATTTTTCGAAACAGTGGATATTTGAGCGCTCAAGCAGTCTTTGATATAATTTTACTCAACTGTTTCGTTAACGCGACAGTCGATAGAAACTCTTTAAAAACTGGCATTCAACCAAACATCTGAAAGAAATTCTTGTAAAGAATTCCATTCAACTGGCTCCGTGCTTGGGCAGTGATTTCGAGCGCAGGCAGTTTTTAAAAACTGCGAGAACAGTCGTACTGACCAATACCAGTGATCCGGCAGTCTTCAGACCCATAAAGTTTACGAGGCAGCAATTCTGTGAGGGAATTTTAGTGCAAACTTACATTCTACTGTAGTGTGACATTTTATACTGTAGTGGGGGATGTTATATGAATTTTAGGGAAGCTTGCGCAGACGGTCTGGGAAATCCGGGCGGGACGTGTGGATACTTCGAGAATGGATGGAGAGGAAATAAAAGTGTGGAAGGGGGTGCGCGTGGGGGACACGCGATACCACGCAAAACTACGCTTCCCCTCAAAATAAGGAACACCGAACCGCCTCCCCATTTTCACGGACCAACATGGTACTGTTTTGGGGGTCCCACGGCAACAGTAAGGCGGGTCCTGCTTCCCTGGTGTTCGATGGTAAGCAAAAGGCCGACGTGGCCAAGTTTTTCTTTGTTTACGGAAACGTCGTGGTGAAAGGGAAGTCCGACGAAGACTAATCCGGGGAACTTTTGTACTACCTGCAAGGGGAGGCATTTGATTACTACTATGAGACGTACAGTCAGAATGGCGGCCTTAAAGAGGCAGCCAGCGACTAACAGACCGTGAAGAAGGCCCTACTCGCCCGTTTCCAGCCAGTCCCAGAACCGGAAGAAAAGATCCTGCTGGCCGTCACGAGTAGGTTGGACGGCAACGACTTGCTCTCGTCGTTAAACTAGATGGATCGCCGGTTCTAGAAGGAGCCGTTCAACGTCAATGCCAAATTCGGATTACTCCGAAGTGCCGCCATGGAGCACACCGACGTGTCCCAGTTCGTCTTGTATAGGTCACCTACTACGGACGAGAGGCTCAAGAGGGCCGTTAAAGAATTCGTGACTGGCATTATGGCCATTTTGGCTGCACGCGATAGTAAGCAGTCTCTGCCCCCGGCGCCCAAACGTATCCTGCAGAGGCCTGAAGGGCGGCAGGAGCCGGAAAAAATCGAGAGGAAAGTGGACGTTCTGGCAGAACAGCTAGCAGAACTATCGTTACTGATGAAGACGAATCAGACGACGGAGCAGATTGACCATGTCCGAAAGTGCTCCTTCCGCAAAGACCCGGACATGGAGCCACCCGTTCTCGTTTTAATCCGCACCAGAACACTCGTTGCCCGATTTCTGGAAAGCTTGTTCATGCGAAGGATACGTGCCGTGCGACGTTCAGCGAGGTACAGACGAGCACAGGAGCTGCAAACCAACCTGTAGCCAGAGCCAAAGAAGGCGCAGGGAACGATTGAGTCACGTACATTGACGAGGAAAACGACGGAGAAGTTGTGGCCTTCACTAAAAGAAAAATTGACCGGGACCTCTTCCCAAGCAGCTCAAAACGCACGAGGAGGTTTCTATTCCCAGGCTTCTGATCCCTCCTGGACCGCTGGAGGTACCGAGCAGAGTTCTGCTCTCAATTACAGCGCCAAGGAGGTTCTATGCGAAGAAGAACTCTAAGAAAAAAAAGCAAGAAGACTTCCTTATAGGAATAAGCTGGGAAGTATAATGTCATATCTGAGCTATCCAACGCGCCTTCGGGGCTCACCTTCCGACAATTAATTCGTCGTGACGCGGATGTGGCAAAGAAGGAGATAGGCCACTTGTTCGCCAAGCAAGAAGGCCGTAGTCGAGTGTTTATGGGCCACCCCGATATGATACCGAGAAGGCTGCGCCTGGTGACCTTGGAGGTATATGGAACGGACGCTGAGGCCCTACTACATTCGGGGGCCGTGGCCAACATCATGTCGCCCAAGTCAGTTGCCCAACTTTGTCTTCCTCCCCAACCGACGTGGAAGCATATCACCGTCGCAGATGGTGGTAACGCACCGTGCCTGGGATCGTTTCTTCAGATACCGACGTCATTCGGTGGGTTAGTCGTGAAGTTAGACTTCCTATTGTTGAAAGGAACGCCTTTTGACCTAATCATAGGACTCCCGTCCCTTAAGAGACTGCAGGCTTGCATCGATCTCGATAGGCAGTATGTCGAGGTTATGGTGGGGGAGAATCCGCCAAAAATAGATCTTATCACGGATGTTGAGCAATTCGCGTAGAGTGGGACCTCGACAGAGAGTGAATATTTTACGTCAGATTCTGAAGCCGTACCCAACTCATCTACAACTAGCGGGAACGGCTTCGTCTTAGAAGAATTTGACCGGGAAACGTTCGAGCGAGATCTGGGACTCATGAAGGCTCCAGACTCGGCCACGGATGAAGCCGGAGAAGAGCTAGATGGTCTACCCCATCGTTCAGAAGAAGAGCCGGAGAAACTACACCTGGCTTTTCTCTCATGGAAATTGCACCACCTGGCTTCAGAGGCCAGCAAGAGCATCATAAGTCCTATAGAGAAATCAGGAATTGCGGCTTGGTCGCTCAACAATTTCAGACCAGCAGATGGCTCAGATACTCACTCCTTTGAGCTAGAGACCCCGAATCCCATTAACCATGTCGCCCGACGGCTACCGCCGCGCCACAATGGAGTCGTGGGCGAAGAGATGGGTAAGATGTTGGAGGCGGGGATCAAACCCCTTCAGTCTCGGCCTGGTCATTTACCGTTGTTCTTGCCTCAGAGAAAGACGGAAACGCTAGATTCCGTGTGGACTATCGCACCCTGAACCGCAGAATGAAAGCCGATCGTTGGCCTGTCACGAAGATCGAAGAGATATTCGACGATTTGGAATGGAGCTCGGTCTTCACCACGCATGACTTGTTTTCTGAATACTGGAAGGTCCGAACGGGTGAGAAACGCAAATAAGTGACGACCTTCGTTTGTCGGTTCGAGACGTTCCGGTTCGAAGTGATGTCATTCGAGTTAATTAAAGCTCCCCTAACATTTCAGAGAATGATGGACCAGATTTTCCAAGGGCTTTGCTTCGTGGGAGTTTACCTAGACGATGTATTTGTCTTCTCGAAGTCCGTTGAAGAGCATACCTTACACTTACATGAACTCTTTCAGGTGATTGCTACGAACGGACTGAAGCTATAAATCTCCAAATGCAGCTTCGCTCAGTCCCAGACAAGATTGCTGGGCCACATTATAAGCAACGAGAATGTCCACATAAACCCCGAGAAGACCAGCATAGTTAGAGGAAAGAGGAAGCCGTCTACCACCTCAGAACTACGCAGCTTCCTAGGTTTGGCGCGTTACTACCGCCGTTTCATACCTAGATTCGCCGCGATCTCCTCCCCGCTACACGAGGCAACTTAAACAAAAAGGAATTACAAGTGGACTGAGGAAATGTGGGAGGCATTTGAGGCGTTGGAAGTTAAGTTAACCTCTCCTCCTGTCCTCACGTTCCCATATTTCGAACAACCCTTTGTCGTGGAGACTGATGCATCCTCGGTCGCGGTTGGAGCCGTTTTGGCACAACGCAAGTGGGACAAAAGAGTCCACCCAATACAATATGCCAGACGTACGATGCAATCGGCCGAAAGAAAATATTCGGCCTGTGAGCGAGAGGCACTGGCCGCTATATTTGCGCTGAAAACGTTTCGAGTCTACCTACTCTCGACTGAGAGATTTACGGTGATCACTGACCATCAACCGTTGCAATACTCCTTTAAGAAGAAGGGTATCCGCGGAAGGTCGGCTAGATGGATGGAATTCCTTGCCGAGTATGTGTTCAAGTACCGACGAGCAGGGAATACTGGTGCTGCGGATTTTCCTTCCCGCCGGAAGGCAGAAGACAAGGACGGGGTGGACCCCGTCAACGAAGGGGATCTTGTATGCAGTTTCGAAGCGCGACTAGGTGAAGAAGCGGACTTGGAAACTCATCTCATGGATATTTTGCGGTACCTGAGTGGCATAGAGATGACAAAGCTAAATGCTCGACGTTGACAACTCAACCGCCGAAACGCCAAACGTTTTATGGCTTACAAAAATCAACTGTTTCGCCGCATTAATAGTGGATTGCGTGCTATTCCTCCCATTCAAGCCCGCAGAAGGATTTCAGGGCCTGTAATGACGAAATAGGCTATTGGAACCTGGAAACGACGAAGAGGTTCGTCCTGTGTCGATATTGGTGGCCCACCGTCCATCGGGATGTCAACGACTATGTTCGCGGTTGTGACAGCTGTCAGAAATCCAATCTGATCCCAAAGTACAAGACCACTCTTCGCTTCCGTATGACTTCTTTTTTGGATACGTACTGTGTGGATTTTGCGGGACCTTTGCCCCGGACCCCACCGGAAAGAAGTACATCCTTTTTGCTGTCGAGCACCTGAATGGTTGGCCAATTGCGGAGGCCACCGCCACCTCGATAGCATAGGAAGTGGTCAACTTCGTGAAAGAGGAGATAATTCATTGTTTCAGGCTGCCGCGAGAATAAAATAATTAAAAATGAAAACTGTGCAAATATTCACAAATAAGCCCCCCAACCCGGACTACTTTGTCTTACCCCATTAATTTCCTTTCGTTCCACCCCTCTGTAGAGCCCATTATTACACTACGGTATCGTCGCATGAAGATGGCGGTGGGACTATCTCCTTTCGAGCTACTTTACGGCATACTACCACGAAGTGCGCCAGGAGACATAGAGCCGCTTTTTGGAGTCCCAGAGGTACTGTTGCACACGGTGCTCGGTTGCTTTGGAATCTGGATTACAGTTGGCACTTGATCGGGATTTGTGGCACTACAGCGTTTGAATGCTGACAGTTTTCATTGCTGGCGCAATGTGCTGACACATCTGCCCGGTGCAGAACTGTTCACCGCGAGACCGCCATCAATTGAACTGTGCTCCATGGCTTGACGCAACCGTTCGAAAAAAGGAGGAGTGGGTGTCGGTGCTCTCCGTCCAAGAGACACGGGGAACCCGGCAGGAGTAAAGTATCTGGGAGTTCCTGGGAACCGGGGACATAAGGGGAGGAGAATGAAATGCGGAGCCAGGAAGGAGGGAGGGAAAAGGAGGGGTGCACCGGCGTCTGAGTTGTCGCTAGTGTTGCTGTGGGGGCTGTTTCTGTTGTCTGTGGAGTCCTTCTGTGTTCTGTCGTTGACACTGCGGCTGTTTGCTCGCAGTAAGGCTGCTTCATGTTGTGTTTGTTGCTGGTCGGTAACTGTTACTGCGCGTTAGGCTTGACTACGCGCTGTTTGACTAAACTGGGTGCTTTTTTTGCTTTGCATCCATTTCTGTGTCTTCTGAGGACAGATCCTGCCTGAGTTGTCCAGAGAGCACTGTGTACTATCCTACGGACAGCGCTTGCAGGTTGTATCTGCAACATTACAATATTGTAAAGGCGTGCAGCTGTTCGCTGCGGCAGGTGATAGCACAAGGGATGAGTATATTGTGAGTGAACATGTTGAATATGGCGCCTGGAACTCGTGCCAACCCGGAAAGGGGTGAACAAGATTCTGGTGACCAGGAGTTGTATGATGTTGCACAAGCATCGGGAACTCTCGTCGATGGATCTTCCGTGAAAGAGGAGGAGGAAGGGTTAGTAACCTCGTCTGTGGATGATCCGAGTCAAGAAAGTTTTTTGATCTTGAGATTAATTGATGGTTACCATAAATTAATCTCAAGATCTAGAAGTTGGAAAGCATTGTGTCGAAGCTGGTCATTACTCTCGAATATTTGCCGGCAAATAAATCTCACGAAGTGAGAAGGATGACAACAGTGCCGGAGAAGCCGCATTCGACCACAACTGCCTTCGATAAGGCAAGTAACACAGAAAGGACAGCTCTTCCCGCCACTGAGAATGAAAACAAGTCTGCGAATTCAGTTGCTGGTGATTATGATATATATCCTACACATATTGCGTACAAAATTTTTCCGAAAGGATTACACGACACTCGATGTAGGCGCATACGGAATGGTTCATTTTTCGTTGCAAGGCGCTGTTGGAATCGTTTGGTTCCCGACTTTCCGATCACAAAGGCAGGAATGAGAGGTTGCTCCGGTTGGCATTCGATGGAGATGCGAGGTTGGTTCACGAAGAGATTGCTAACCAGAATCAAGGCTCCAGCTGTCAGAAGCTCTGGGACTTGCTTCCGAAAAGACTGTGCAATGAAATTCATCAATCAGCCCTACGTGACCGCTTCTTTGCAATGATTTGGGATGAAAACAAAGAGAATTTTGAGAGGTTTGCCTGGCGTCTCCGTTCAGCCTCATTGTTGCTTCCAGATGTCATAGATGATGGACTGCTGCTTAATCGTCTGAAGAACGGACTGCCCAATTGCTTGCAGAATCAAGCCAAGCTTGTTTCCGGAACATTTGAAGAGATAGTAAACAGAGTTTCTACAATGTCCACTGCGAAGAGCCATCGCTCCGAAATGGTGCGTGAAGTGCGTGAAGTCCGTGAAAATGGACAAACGAAGTAGGAATTCAACGAGATGCAGCTGACAGCTGATCGCTTCGCAAATTTCCGTTGCCACTACTGCCAAAGACTTGAACACATCTCGCGCGACTGCGAAAAAAGAGAGATGACCGATTTACGCAGGAAAAAGGCAAGCCGGATCAGCGAAGTCCTTCTGGTCCGAACCCAAAGCAAAACTAAGGCAAGGGTCGACTGTGGCATCGGGCATGCATAAAGAGCGCGTTTGTGCATGCAATGAGCCTTTGCTGCAGGAGATTGATGACAAAGACGAGGTAGCATTACTTGTGTACTTGTCTGGAGAGCAGTTGTGGGTGCCGGTGGATACTGCCGCTGTGTCAATATGGGTAGATCACGCATGGTTTAGCCAGATCGGAGGCACAGTGTTGCCCTGTGAGAAGACGGCAGACGCCGTTGATGGTCAGCACCTGGAAGTGGTGGGGCAAGGTATGCTGAAGTTCGAGCTTTGGGGCAAGCACTTTCAGGAGAAGGTCAGGATTCTGGACAAATTGCCGGACAAGCTTCTGATAGGGCGGCAATTCTGGAGAAGGAACAGACTTCGCCTCGATCTAGCGGCAAATTGCGGAGCTATCAAAGTTGAAGGGAGAAGATTCACTGGAAGGATTGGCAGGAGTCAGCTTTCTGATGCACCTGAAGCATTGTGCAGAGTTCTGGAAGGGGAAAATGTGGATCGCCACCTGAAATTGGAAGGCGACTATTCTGAATTCTCTGCAGACCCACGAATGAGGAAAAGGCTTCATGATTTGCTGTGGTCAAGACGCGAGATCTTCAAAGGCCTTGGGCGCATCAAGGGTGTAAAACATGAGGTAATTCTTAAGGACAATACCAAGCCCATATGCCAGCCTTTGCGCAAACGGTCTCCAAAGGAGCAGGACATTGAACGCGAGACCATCCAGAAGCTTATTGAACTCAGTATGCTGGAATCCAGCACATCACCCTGGGCGTCGAACAATGTGTTTGTTAGGAAGAAGGATGGAAGCATTCGCGTCACTTCAGATTTCAGGGCACTGAATGACGCCACAGCTACCGATTCATACCCGATGGAGGACATGAGACATGTGTTGGATTGGCTGAGTAGCAAGAAAGTATTGTCCACGTTTGACCTGAAGGATGCTTTCTATCATGTCGAACTAGAGGGTCGCTCGAAACAACCAACGGCCATCAAGACTGTAGTAGGATTGCTACAGTACACACGTTTGCACCAGGGGATGAAGAATTCGTCTGTGACGCTACAGAAGATTATCAACACTGTCTTAGGTGATCGAAAGGGGCAAGACGTTTTTGCGTTCATAGACGACACAAGTGCGGGAACAGAAACAGAGGAACAGCATTTGTCGTCTGGAATCATTGCTTGACACTTTACTACAAGCAGGGATACGGCATACACTATCGAAGTGCAATTTCGGTGTGAGAAGAGCAGAGATCCTAGGCCACCGCGTGGACAGTGAAGGAATCCAACCCCCTGAAGTACATGTCGAGGCTATTGGCAACCTTGTGGAACCTGCATCCGGGAACGAGCTGATGAGGTTCTTAGGACTACTCAACTTCTTTTCAGATTTTGTTGATCACTTTGCAGAAACTGCAGCACCCTTGTATGACGTGTTGAAAGGAGCCGGTTTCTCCAAGAAGCGGAAAAACGGGCAGAAGTTCAAGATCCATGACTGAGATATGCGCTGGGGAGCAGCCCAGAGAAGCGCTTGGCAAGCTCTGAAAGAGGCACTGCGCAATCCTGAAATATTAGCAGCTCCGAAGCGTGACATGCAAAAAAGGAAATGACTGAGGCAAGCTCGTACGGTCTCGGCGGTGTGCTCTTGCAGATGACTGAGGAAGGAAAGTGGAGGCATGTGTTCTTTACAATTCGTCTAATGAAGCTGTCAGAGAGAAAGTTCGCAACAACTGAAAAGGAGTGTCTCGCAATTGTCCATGCGTTACGGAAATGGCGTCACTACCTCCTTGGAGAGCGATTTTCAGTTGTCACGGATCACTTGGCGCTTCGATGGCTCCTCAGCCAGAAGTAACCGAGAGAGAGGTTGGCACGATAGGTTGTTGATGTGCAGGACTTCAATTTTGTCGTGGAACACCGCGCTGGCAGAGAGTTGGTCGTACCTGACGCATTGAGTACGGATGCCGTACCAAAGCCTCTCTGTCAACGCTGCTACAGTTCACTTGACGGAAAATCGCTAGAGTACATCGCTCGGAGGGAGGAGGCAGAGGGGGTGGGCAGTGCTGTAAGGAACACGCATGCAGAGCGAGTGTCGGCCGTGATGGAGGTAGGCGCTTTTTATGCTGGACCTTCAATCCAATAGATACGTAATGAACAAGAGAAGCAGTTCGGATGCCTGAGGCAGGCGGCCAACGGCAACAAGAGAATGTTCGTAGATGATGATGGGCTGTTGCGCATCGAGTCCGGAAGCGACCTGTTGATAGTTGTTCCCCAAGCTTTGACGCAAGACCTGCTACAATTTGTTCATGGATCAAAACTACACAGGCACAAAATGTTTGCACGAACCATTGCTAAGCTTCGTAAAAAGTATTGGTGGAAAAAATGGTGCCGGATGTCACCAAGTTTATCCACAACTGTTTACAGTGCGCTGTGTCCGAAGAGGAACGTCCCCGAAGACAGGCTGCTCTAGAGACGGTGCATCCGAGGTGCAGATTTGAGCAAGTGGCAATCGATGTTCAAACCATTACACCCCGAACGAAGTCGGGCAACATTAAGATACTCGTGATGATCGATATTTTCACCCGTTTTGTTCGTGCCGTCCCAATTCCAGACGAGAAGGCAACCACTGTGGCAAAGGTATTGCTCGACGAATTGATTAGTGTGTTTGGGCCGATGGAGAAGTTGATGTCAGATGGCGGCACGAATTTGGTGAGCAAAGTTGTCGAGAATCTGGTCGCTCGGCTGGGAATAGGGAGAATGCAGACCTATCTTGGCACCCGCAAGCCAATGGTACCGTAGAAAGATGGAACGGTACTGCAGCCAAATATATTGCTAGCTTTATGACCACCGGGGATAGTGCCTGGGATGAACATGTGGCGCTCGCATGCCTTCGGTACAACACGAGCATCCACACAGCCACTGCCACGACGCTATTCGAAGCCATGTTTGGTATTGAAGCATTTGAGTCCTGGGGAGAGATGGACCTCCGAGCTGCAGAAGAGGAAGCTGAGGACCTACCGAAGCGGTTAGCAGCTCTGCACAGAGTGCTGCTTTCACGGTCCAGGTGCGCTCGCTCGCGTGGTAAGAACCAATATGATAAGGTTGTAGTGCAATACAGGGCTCTACAGGGGGGTGAAGTGAAAGGAAAATAAATGGATATGACAAGTAGTCCGGGTTGGGGGACGCACGTGTGAATAATTGTACAGTTTTAATTGTTAATTATTTTATTTTATTTAGTTAATTAGTTGGCATTAATTTTGCTGACATTAGATTAGATCTAGGATCTAGCGCCGCGAGTTACTGTAGTGGCTCGGGCGTGGCGATATATACCTTTGCCCACTGACCACCAAGTCAGTAAAGGTAACCCGAGTTGCCAGAGTTTGATATCGCCTTGGTCGAAGTCCCTCTTTTACAAGACATTCCCTTTTACTACAGATTACTTTATCCTTTGCGCTCGGGGGTCCCGTTTCCCTATCCTTTTACCTTTTCTATCTCTAATTCCTATCCTTTTCTATCTCCACATCTATTTTTCCCTTAATTGTGTTGGTTCAATTGGCGTCGGTCGCGACCGATCCGGTGTTGGTGTGATTGCCATCGGGCTGCACGTTGGTCGTAGCGCTGCGACAGTGTCCTGTTCCGTCGGAAGGCTGTTGCAACGACGCCTCCTTCGAAGGTCTTATCATACAAGACAGTGTTGGTGCCATCAGCTGCGATTGCGATCGCATTGGTGTCGGTGTTTTGTCATCGGGCAACACGTTGGTCGTAGCGTTGCTACATAGTTACGTTCCCGTCGGGTAGTGCTAATTGAGCCCCGGTCGAAGACCTTGAAGTATACTCAAGGTGTCGAAAACGCTGAACGAGCTTTGGCCTTACAACCCAGCGAACCGCGGTCACCTTTCAGTAGACAACGCCAAACCCGCACTCGTGGAGCACTTAAGTCTTCGCAAGTCTCTGCCACCATTCATCCTCCCGGGCCGTGCATCTTCCCTAAGCCCCCCCGTCGGAGTCGAGCTACCGTGGGCCGCAAGCCTACATAAGGGGAAAGGAAGTCCCGAGCGCTTCGTAGCGCGTGCCGCCGGCAGTGGTTGTTGCTGTTGCTGTATTTGTCCTTTTTGCTTGTCCGTCGGACTGTGGTCGCGGCCTGCTAGGCACATTGCACTACAAAAGTGGTCTCCGGACCTAGAATTCAGTTTTGTCTACGACAAGGAAGTTGGGCTGGGTAACGGAGTCTTTTTATTTCTTTTCGATTGTATATTTTTTTGTTTAGGTTCGTTCATTTGTGACGGACCATGTCGACGAGCGCCCTCAGGGACGTCGGTCCCGGGGCAAGCAGAAGCCGATCGGCAAGGGCGTCGAGGATCCCGCAGCCAGGCCAATACGGCCACGGATCCCGAAGGTCAAGAATCCCCGACGGGGATTGAAGCCGACAAGGACGACCTGGAAACCAGGTTACAGAAGATGATTGGCGAAATTCGCAAGGAGACGAAGAAGGATCTCGAGGCTGAATTAGCCCTTGTGCGTAAGCAACTGGAATTGCAAACCTCCGAGTTCCACGCCGCGTTGGAAGAGCTGACAGCTCGCGTGGTTCTCGTTGAGACTTCGGTAACCGATGCGACCAAGGGTCGAGAGCCGGAGGTATTCGAATCTCTGCAGCTCGCCGCCCAGGGAGCGCGGCGAGACGCGAATCAAGCCCTGGAGACTCTGGCCAAAACAAGGGACAGCATCGATGATAAATTTGACCACGCCGCGTGCCCCCTCAAGGACACTGAGCAGGCTGCGGGCCGGTCCAGACCCAGATTGCAGGAAGAGCCGCGCTCCGTCGGAGAAAGGCCTGAAGACTCAACGAAGAAGGACCAGTTTGTCCGAATTAGGGACTCCAAAATGAGAAGTTCCAAGACGGCCAAAGGCCGAAAGAAGAAAGTGTAGCATAAACACCCCTAAATGGATAGGGGTGTATGCTTAGTCCTGGAAGACCCGTACGTACGAGAAGACGGGGGAAGTCGGACCAGCTAACGAAACCAGAACACGGGCCCGGGTAGCGTGGTAGAGCGGGATCAGGGGGAGGACGCACACACGCGCGGGCCGATCTACGCCTCGACGCCCCGGAGCAGCACTGGGTTACGTTCCAGCGCTGACAGGCGGAGGTGGATCTAGGCTCGCTCGCGTGCTCGCGCGTCCTCTACCCGCGCTCGGTCTCGCCTTAAGGTAGCTAACGGAAGCTTCCTTAGGATAAGCTGCAAGTCAGACCTAGGCGGTAGGTCGTGGACAAGTCCGTGCTTGTCCCCCTTCGCCGCCGTCGGTCCGCTCCCGTATTTAATATACAAGTAAATCCTATCATACTACAGTACAGTACGGACTGTACTGTAGAGCTGCTGTAGTCAGCGCGGTTCGGCCCACGCTGAGGTACTGTCGGCCATCGGGGCTGACAGCACACGTGTCCTACACGTATGGTACACGTGGGATACACGTGTGGGGGCGCGCAGTAGCACACGTGTGTGCTCACTCTCGTACTGTAGAGATCGGCTCTACAGTATCTGATCTAATCTGAATCCCGAATCTAATCTAAATCCCGTTAGGGGTTATGCTACACGGCCCCCTCCCCAAGCGTGGATGTCCACGTCCACCGTCGCTTAAAAGGGGGAGGGAAGCCTGTAGTCGACACGAGCCTCCATCTTGGCTCTCACGACCGCCTCCAGCGGCCCCTATTCTTTTCCTTGCGTCGCGCGTCCGTGCGCTGGGTGATTGATCGTCTCGCCGCCCCCTTCGCCCGTGGTGATACGTGTAACGACCTCATCGTCATGTCGGAACCTTCAGCGTCTGTCCCTGTCGTTCGCCCTCCGTCGTCGGACGGCGTGGCCGGCCCCGGGGCTCTTGTCCCGGCCGCCGAGGGTCCGGTCCCTCCCACTGACGTCGCCCCGAGGGAGGGGCACCCGCACAATCGCGCCGTGCATGAGGCGCCTCCCGCCGCTCCGTTACCGCCGTTTCAACGGGGACGGTCTCGGGAAACGACACTGTCCGCCGAAGTGTGCGCTACTCCCGTCGCGACCGCCGTGGTCGCGACGCAGGCCCCACAGCCCGCAGGGGGCGTGGTGTCCAACGGAGGTCCGGGTCGTGGTTCGGGGGACCCGGACGGGGATACGGTGCAAGTCGGGCACGAACCAGCGGACGTCGTGAAGGAGCCTCATGAGGGGGCATCCGGTCCGGTGTGCGGCGGGGCCGCATACGTAGCCGCCGAGGGGTCCTACGGAGCATGTGGTAGCTGTCGGCGTCCTGGCGTCCCACCCGAGTCGACTCGGGCGGATGGAGGGGTAGACCAGGAGGCTGTGGGCACCACTACAAAGTGGTTGGGGGTACCGCTCGAGCGGTCCTCGCCGCTCTCTCTCGGTCGCCTTCGGTACGCGTGGCGTCGCCACGCACGTTCCGGAGTTACCGTCGGGGAGATCCTCTCGCGGGCCCACGTTCGTCCGGACGTGTTACGTATCCGCACCATCTACGAAGGTGGGCGGACTGACGAGGCCTCCTTGGCCTTGGGGCGCCTGCTGGCCGGGGGCCACGGGGCCCCGTATCAGATACCAGATGAGATTCCAAGCGACCGGACGTTTGCCTACAGTCCCGAGGAGGTCGAGTACGTCGACCGGATGGCGACGTACTTGTTCGTCCGAGACCCACGGGGGCCCCGTCGGTTTGTCCTTTCAGAAGTAGCCGAGCTGTACTTGAGCCCCCGTCCGTACGCGTACTCGAAGACGCGGGCTGCCCTTCAGAAGTCTGCATGCTCGTTAATGCGTTTGCATTCCATCGCGATGGCTCCGCATGACTGGTCGGCCTATCGTCATGCGAGAGAGGACGATGGCTGCGTCCTACAAACGGCCTCGTTCGAACGAGGGTTATCGAAGAGCGACTTTCCGGGACTGCCGGGGACGATACTCGACGCTTTCCCGTCCCTGGGGGTACACGTATTACTCCCGTATGCTCTGAAACACTTCGGCTTCGCGTGTGAGGACCCACGGCATCCCGCGCGCGAGGACCTCGCTCACAACGTCGAGCGCGAATGGGCCTGGTCAGTTGGAAACACCTTCATGAACGAGGTCTCAATCAACGGACGGGTCTTTGTTCAGCCCAGTGCGGTATTGGCTTTTCTCGGTAGGGTCGCTCCGGAGCTTCCCGATGTCCCGTTTCATCCGCTCGAGTGCGGTACACAGCACGTGCCGTGGTCCTATTCCTTCGTGCTCGACCTGATGCACCGATCCCTCGACAAAGCCGAGTGCCACCAACGCCCCTGGACGGATTACACTACTAGAGTCCGAAGCGTGTTCCTGGCGTACGACGTGCGTGCAGATACGTTCGTGGCTCGTCCCAGTCATTCCGGCGGTGGCCACACACGTGGTGGCGGGAGTGTCGGGTCAGCAGTTCGGGAGGCCAGTAGGAAACGGTACCGGGACCTCGACAGCGAGATTCGTGCACCCCCCTTCGTTGGGGCGGGTCCGTTTCGCACTCCGTTCACGTCCGACGGGGACTATGGTGCTACTGTGAGGTCCCCAGCACCGCCTCTTCCTCCCCTGAGCTCGACCGGAGGGCTCTTCGCGCGGGAAGGCCCTGCCCAGCATTTCACGTTAACGCAGGAGGAAGTCAGGGCCGTTCCTGACTTAGCGCGGGCCCTGGGGGGCTCAACAGACCGTACGTGGCGGGTTGGTGGCCTGCTCAGCACCTTGGCGAACTGGTACTTGGCCCGAAGTGCCGAGGCGCGTCGCCTTGGCGCGGAACGAGCTGCCCTCTCTTCGCAGCTAGAAAGGTCACAGAGCGAGCTGGAGGCCCTACATACGACCTCGCTTAACCAAGCGAGCTCCCTGGAGCGCGCCGTCGCTGAGCGGGATCGATACCGACGTGAACGCGACGAGCTCCGGTCCCTCCGCGCGGCCTCGGCTTCTCATCCTCCGCCGAGTTCGGCGACGCGCCCGACTCTCCGTGACCCCTATGAGGACGTGGGGTGCGTTCCCCCTCCCGCCGTCGGGGGGTTGGGCTCGACGGGACCGGAGCGTCCCTGGTCCCGTTACAGTGAAGTGACTATGCCACCCCTGGACGAGGTAGAAACGGAACTGCCGCGCCATCCGAGCTACTGCCCCCAGGGGGCTTACGTTCTGGGGCCGGCGCCTCCTCCTGGCGGCACGAACCGCTGATCTAACGTTGTCTTTCGTCCTGCCTAGCCTCTTCCTTCCTGACCGCCCCACTCTCCGTAAAGCCACTAGGGCATCTTCTCTGCCTGCTCGTCTTGTCTTCCGGACGGCGGCCCTCTGCGGGTTGGCGGACTCCTGTTCACAGGGCGTCCCTCCTCGCCCCCTGATTCACCCGCATGTGCGCGGCTCCGGGGTGAGCATAGCCCTCCGAGCGGGGCATCCCCAACGGTGCGACGGCGTCCAAACGCTTCGACGTCGGCAGGGGAGGGAGAGGTTACAGTGCCGACTTCCCCCGTACGATCGTTTTGTCGGGACGTGGCACTCGCGGACCCCTACTGTATACCCATTGCCCCTGTCCCGCGTTGAGGCGCGTGCCTTGGGGCGACAGGCAGGCGGGCCGACCCGCCTTTTGCATTGCTGTCAACCGTCACGTGCGCTGCCTCCTGTCGGTGGGGGGGTTGGTCATCCAACAACTACGGTGGCACGGACCCCTCTGTGTCCCTTCAGGCTTCTGACATCGACCTTGACGCCCGCGAGTCCGTCCGGGCAGTCGGTGGGTCCGGCTACCGTGAGCCGTCCGGTGGCTTTTGATCACCCGGCTTACGTTTGGAGCCCTCTGCCCGTTTCCTTCGGGTGCATCCGCTTTCGCGCTCTACCCGTCTCGTTCTGGTCCCCCTTTTTTTCTCCTTCGTACGCCCGGTAGGGAGGCTACCCCGCACTGATCGATATGGGTGCAGTACGTCCCTGCCTCTTCCTGGGCGCGTCGTAAGGCCTCTGGGGAGGTTTTTGGAGCTGAAGTGGCCACGCCGCCGGGTGAGGTCGTACGTCGGGCGAGAGCATGTTACGTAGCGTGACCGCGGCGTGGGGCGACCCGACCGTGGAGGCGTGCGGTCTCCCCGGCCTCTTCAGTACGTACCTTGAGGGTGCCCAGTGTGTCCGTGTAGTGCGTACATCCCCCCCTCATTTTCGGGGTCGACCCTCGCCGCGTCCCCCTCGCGATCGTACGCGGCGGGGGTCGCATGCCCCCTTGCGTCAGGGGTTCCGTTCAACCCCTGCTCCCTACTTGTTTTATACATTCCCTACAGCGTACGACGCGGTGGCCACTCGGGTGGCCATGTCCCTTCGTCTACAGCTGTCGTAGCGTACGCAGCGGCGTGCCTGGCGCGTGACCCTCGTGGGTCCAGCCTTTGTATCGTAGGGCAGGGAGTGGGCCCGTACCGATTCACCTTCCTGCCCTTGACCCGATCCGTGTCTTCCGCATCGTCATTCACGCGACTTGTGGGTTCGGTTCGTTCCGGCGACCCATTTTTATCTTCCTCGGGCGGTCATCGGGATCCGCATTTTGTACCTGCCTTGGTCTTTCTCGGTCGCGTCCTGTCGCGACCGCGGCGGCACGACCGGTATCCCGTTGTCCTTCGTAGCGAACAGCGCGCCCAGAGTGCAGTCAGCGGTTCGTGCCGCTCGGGGATCCATTCGTAGTCCCGTCTGGACTTCGTCCGCTACATGGATGTTCATTTGCCCGTACGCGTGACCGACGCGAGTAGCGGCTCTACGCTGATTAGAGGTCCGTTGGGTGGCGCTCCTGCTCTCTCCCCGATCGGGGGAGCGAGCAGGGAGCTCTCCCGTGGGCTTGGCGTCTGCATATCGTTGCACACACATCCGTACTTCGTCGCGTTGGTTCGACTGCTACCCGAAGAAATCCTCTCGTCCCTCGCGTCTCGCGCCGCAGTCCCCGGCGTCCGGTTTCCGCCTTCGGTTCATCTTCTCGCCGCTCATCGGGTGCGCGTGGCCTTGGTAGGGGTCGCTCCGAGGCGTTGCTGTGGCTGTTCGACGCCCTGCCCGGACGGATCCTCGGGTGTGCCTTTCGACACACACCTCGACCGGTGTACAGAGGGGGGGGGGTGTACCCGTCAGGGACGGTGCGCGTTTTGCGCGTCGCCGGCCTGCGGCTAGTTGCGTGTCGCCCGTGCGGGTCGTGAGGACGCGCGGGCACGTGCCCACGTCCGGGAGGAGCTAATTTTTGCTATATTCTAGCGGGGTGGCGGCGGATTGACACTGGGGCCCGTACTCACTGTCGTGCGCGTGAGGAGCGTGCGGTACCTGTGCGCGCGCGTGCGCGCACAGCAATAGCTCTGAGCCCTTGATCCAATAACACCATAAAACCACCTCAAAATTTGGCCAATTTTCCCGCCAAAATAATTTCAGCAAAAATTAAATCACACTCCGTGATTGGTGCGCTGTCATACGCCTCCCATTATTTTGAGTGTACAGTAGCGGACTGGCGCTGCAGTGCAACGAGCCCTATAGGGCCCGTGCTCCCGGCCGTTCGTCCGAACCCTCCACCTCTCGCCTACGCGTACTCTCGCGTACAGGCGCGCATCTCTCGCGTACCGGCGCGCATCCTCTCGGTGAGGGCTTCGTCTGCGTTCTTGCCACTAACAGAGACTGCTCTTTCGTCCCTTCGGTTATTACGTGAACCATTCCATCCTAGACCGTCGTCGCCTGCCATGTTTTCGTCAGAGTCTCAATGTGCGCAGAGACCAGCGAAGCGCCTTGCTCTCCGTGGCGTCCTTCGTACTGCATCCTCCTTCGACGGTTGTGGACGGGTGTTCGTAACCCTGACCTTGCTTGTCAATACGTATTGACTTTCTTTTGATATGCCTCGCGTTTGTCGGCGATCGTCTGTGGGCCTATCCTTCCTGACGTTCCTTGTCTTCCAATTGCGAGAGACTTATATAACCGTAACGAAACGGTTGCGTTTAGCCGTACCGGAACGGTTGAGGGCCCCTTCCTCAAGACTGAACGTCCGCGTTCAGGTCCGAAGTGAGGTCCCTACCGGTGCGCGCTCGAAGTCGTTTCGCGTAGCGAGACACGAGCTCTTCTGGGACGTGAGTCCGCGCGGTCCAGGTGGGCGTGTCGTAATCCGCCCACTTGATGAGGAACTCCGGAGTTCCATCCTCCATGACCCGGTGCTTGAGCAGCCGTTCTACTGCGAACTGCGTCCCCTCCCTGACCTTGACGGCAAAGTCACTGGGTGTAGTCGTGCTCGCCCGAGGCTCGTTTGCCGGTGGGGGTGAGTACACGCAGCGATCTGCGGAGACGCGCTCGGTCACACCATCGCGGTCGATCGTGATGGTGCGTTTGTCATTCGCGAGCACTCGGTACGGTCCGACTGCCGGTGATGCGAGTTTGTTCGACGTCTTTGTAGTGCAATACGCACCTGAAAAGGGGGGTGAAAATAAATGAAAATGATGGGGTATGACAAGCAAAAGTGGAAATCATTTGACTTTATTATTTTAATTATTAATTTGAATTAGTTGCATATTAGTTATTTAACATTAGATTAGATCTAGGATCTAGCGCCGAGAGCTACTGTAGTGGCTCCGGCGGGGCGATATATACCTTAGCCCTCTGACCACCAAGTCAGTAAAGGTAACCCGAGTTGCCAGAGTCTGATATCGCCTTGGTTGAAGTCCGTCTTTTACAAGACATTCCCTTTAACTACAGATTAATTTATCCTTTGCGCTCGGGGGTCCCCTTTTTCCTTATCAATTTTCCTTTACTTCCCTATCCTAATTTCCCTTAATCTTGAGTTGGTCCCACCTTGTAGGATTGCCATCCGCAACGTGACGTCATTTGCCATCGGGCTTCTGTGTTGGTGCACCAGTGGTGCTTTTCTCAGTGTTGGTTTCATCGGAATCTGGTTGCGACCGATCCGTTGTTGGTACTTTTCCATCGGGCAGTACGACGGTGTAGCGCTGCTACGTTTTCTTCTTTCCCGACGGGCTACGTTGCCAAGTCCCCGTCAAAGACCTTATCAAGGGTATAAGGTGTACAAGGCGCTCTTCGAGCATTGGATTTACGACCCATCGGACTAGGTTTACCTAAACACCCCTCCGAACTCGTCGAGCAGTCGCCTTTACAAGTCTCTACCACCATTTACCGATCCCGGGCTGGGCCCTCCTCTTTGCCCCCCCCCCTATCAGGGATCCGAGCTACTGCGGACCGCAAACCCGCTTAAAGAGGACAGGGAGCTTCGAACACTGCGTAGCGCTGTGCCGTTGGCAGTTGTTGTTTTTGTTGCTGTTGTTTGTGTTGGACCGTCGCACCTTGGTCTCTGCCTAACAGGCGCATTGCACTACAGTCTTCCCCCATCGGAGGGGTTCAGGTACACGTAATTCCCGGGCTTAAGACGTGCGATAATTCTTCGAACGCGCTTGTCGAAGTCGCGTTTGTATCGTGCTTGGGTCCGATGCAAGCTTCCGTAGGCTTTTTGTATCGTATCGTCCAGCGTTTTTAGAAACTCGGCTCGCTGATTCCCTCTGTCGGCAGGGGGAACGCCATCGTCGACTCGTCGAAGGGAGAACTCTGGCGGTGGTCTGCTGAGTACGAGCTCGAAGGGCGTTGTCCGCGTCGTGCGATGTACGTGGGAATTGTACGCATACGTAAGCGGCCCCACGTACACGTCCCAGTCATCTTGGTGCTCGCCTACGTAGTTGCGCAGCATTGAGGCGATCGTCCGGTTGTATCGCTCGACTTGTCGGTTCGTCTGTGGATGGTATGCCGACGTATATAGGTTCGTAATCCCGAGAACCCGGCACGTGCTGTGGAAGAACTTGGCGTTGAACTGCGGTCCGTTATCCGACAGTAACGTGCGCGGGACGCCGTACTTAAATACCCAGCCGTCGCAGAACGCGACTGCGACGGCGTATGCGGTAGTCGTAAGTAGCGCGACGACCTGCGTAAGCTTAGTGAAGCGGTCGGTAATTACGAGCAGGAACCGTTTTCCTGCCTTCGTCTTGGGGAGCGGACCCAGAATGTCGATAGCCAGGCTCTCGAGCGGCCGAGTTGCCGGGAACAACCTCAAACGGTTGAGGTGTTTCCACAACTTAACCCGGTTCATCGCGCACGTCCGACACCCCGGCACCGTAGCGGCGACATCTGCGGCGAGATGGGGCCAGTAGTACTCGCGACGTAGCGCGTAGTACATACGGTTCTGGCCCGGGTGTCCCGCGATGGCCGGGTTGTGGCACATGCGAAGGAGCCTGGCGCGGAGCGTCCGAGGTACCACCACCTGTACGATAGCAGGGTCGAAGGGGTGTCTCCGCTTGAGCACCCCCTGGTGGTCCTCGAAGAACGCGGAGTCCGGGGACTCTGACTGTCGTGCCAAAACGGTTTGGCAGAAGTCATCCACGCGTTGCTCCTCGGCGATCTCCTCAACCGTAAGAGGGGCCGGTAGGTCGTCCTGCGGAGGAGCGACCGTGGCGGCGGGCGCCCCGACCTCGGGTTCTTCCGCGCGCTCGAGATCAACGGCGTCAAACTCGTCGTTCTCCTCCCAGAACGGACTGGGTCCTTGGAGAACGGGGGCTTCGTCGTCGCCCCTTGGTTCGTCGCGCGTTCGGACGCGTGACCTTCTTCGTGGTCTAGCTTGGCTTCTCGTCTTCGCGAAGACGTGTTCGACCTTGTGGTCGCAATTTTCGGTACAGACGTGGTCCGGGAGCTCGTTAGATACGTCTCGAACGGTCGTACCCGCGTCGAAGGTGGGAATGTCGTCATCCACTTCGACGGCCGGGTGGGGGTCGCCGGCGACTCTTGGCGACACGAGGCGTGACAAGGCGTCCAGTACTTTGTGCACGCGCCCGGGGCGGTACTGGATGGTGAAATCGTATTCAGCCAGACGTAGCCGCCACCGGGTGAGTCTTCCAGAACTCTCCGTGAGGGACATGAGCCACCTCAGCGCGTCGTGATCCATCCGGACGGTGAACTTCGTGCCTTCAACGTACGGCCGTAGTGTGCGGACGGCCCACACCACGGCAAAGCACTCACGCTCCGTAGCGCTGTAGTTGCGCTCACTATCGGCCAGTGAGTACGACCAATACCCGACGGGTCGCCAATCGTTTGGCTGGTCGTGCTCTTGGAGCAACGTGCAGCCCAACTGGTAGGCGGTCGCATCCGTGTCGATCATGTACGGACGGCCGTACCGCGGAAGGGCGAGGATCGGCGGAGCGATCATGAACTTCTTGAGGTTCTCGAACGCCTCTCGTTGCGCCTCCGTAAGACTGTAGAAGTCAGGATCCGAATCCTTACGCGTCATGTCGGTCAGAGGACGGGCTATCTTCGCGAAACCCTTAAGGAATCGGCGGTATACGTTGCACGCCCCGAGGAACGAGCGCACTTGCGGCAGCGTCCTCGGGAACGTGAAGGTCTTGAATGCGTCGGCCGCCGTATCGGCCACACTTAACTTACCTGGGGAAATGACGTGCCCCAGGTAGTGTACCTTCGGTTGAAAGAAGCTACACTTCTTGAGCTTGAGGGAGATTCCGGCACTCCGCAGCAAGCTCAAGACAATGTCGAGATGCTTCGCGTGTTCTCCGTGCGTACGTGAGAACACGATGACATCATCCAGGTACACGAGGCATATTTGCCAACGTACGCCAGATAGGATGATGTCGAGTGCGCGTTGGAAGGTGGCCGGTGCCCCTTTTAGTCCGAACGGCATGCGCAAGTGGCGAAACGTGCCCATGTGCGTAGTAAACGTGGTCTTATCCCGGTCTTCCGGAGCGACTGGGATCTGCCAATAACCGGAATTGCAGTCCAACGCGGTGAAGACGGCTGCGTCTCGTAGCGAGTCGATGCAGTCGTCCATCCGAGGCAGCGGATACGAATCCGCTGTAGTCTTCGCGTTGAGACGCCGGTAGTCCACGCAGAACCGAAGAGATCCGTCTTTCTTCGGTACGAGCACCACCGGAGACGCCCACTCGGTGCTCGCGGGTTCGATAACCTCTGCGTTCAACATCTTGTTGACCTCCTTCGCGACCATTTCGCGCATCGCGGGCCCCTTACGGTAGGGCATCGAACGTATCGGCTTCGTACCCGGTTCGAGAGGAATGCGGTGTTACGTTGCTCGTATAGTTCCGAGCGCACCGCTCCACATCCTCGAGTGCTTACAGAGCATCTCGAGTACGTGGCCACGAAGCTTGTCATCGTCGATGTATGACAAGTCGATTTCTTTTTCCCAATCCATCGGTGGATTTTCGGGATCCTTTTTCTGCGGGGGTACAGTACCCTCCGCCGTCGGTTGGTCTTGAGGTGGCCGTTCGTCCGTGACCACCCCTCTCTTCACGACGGTCGTCCGTTCGTCGGAGCTCGGTCGTCCAGCTCCGGCCTTCCCGACTTGATCGGTCAAGTCGGTCAGGTGTAGCGCGTGCGCGATCCCCTCGGCAACCCTCCGTTCGGGCGTGAGGATCGCGAGGGGGTTGCGCTTCGCGTATCGCACGACGGTGTGCTTGGGAAGCCGCCTTTCCCGTCGCGAAAAGTTCGCGACGATGACGTCGAAGGTCTGATTCGGCAGAACCTCGGCGACGCCATTCGTCAACCTCACTCCATGTCGGTGTTGGAGTGAGGGCTTTGGTTCCAGGAACACGAGGCCCCTCCCCGCGGTGGTGACGCGCACTCGGGCTTGCGACATCGCGGGGATGGTAACCCAGCCGGCCATTCGGATCGCCTGCGGGGCCTCATCCCGTACATCCGGCCGGCTCGTTTGGCGTCCGTGTCGCCTTGTAGGGGGAGTCGGCTCCCCCTTTCCGTCGACGATGGCTACGGAGCCACCGTGTCGAAGTTCGAGTTTCTGTCCGTCGATGTCGATGGTACGTACGTGGGCATCGATGAACGCCGTGCCGAGAAGAACGGGAACGGCAAGCTGTTCCGCCACCACGAACGGTATACGGAACGTCGTGTTCCGCAAACGGACTGCAAGGCAGACGACCGCCGTAAGTCGAAGCGGGTTACTGTTCGCGCCAGCCAGTCGGGGTAATGGCACGTCCCGTACTACGAAGTGGGTCCAGTCGGGAGGGAGGTCGGCCTTCCTCACTAAGTTGTAGCCCGAACACGTATCGACGGCGATCGTGTGGGGCTTGAACGCGTTACCTTCGGTGGCCACGGAGCCAAGGACGTTATATATCTTGGACGTCATGAGGCATACAATGCCGTCGACCATCTTGGGCGCAACCCGTTCGGCGAGATCGTTCCGCCGAGGTCGTCGCCTTCGGTTCTGGCCCCTCCTGCGTTTCCTCCTACCTGAGTCGTGGGGCGTCCGCGTCTCAGTGATGCCCCCTCGGGTGCTTGAGTCCGTACGTGGCGGACTTTTCGTCGGCTCCCTTGGCCTCACAGGAGTCTGGAGGTCGACCGGTTCTTTTCGGTCGTCGGTACTCCCGTCCTTTTCATTACCCATCATCGGTACTACGGGCGTCCCGGTGCTGTCCTCTCCTAACGTCGGGCTTACGGAGGCCTCGACGTTCGCTCCCCCCTGTATCGGCATTGCAGGGGCTACCGTGCTCGCTTCCGGTGGCGAGGGGTGTAGTATCGGACAATACCCCCCGTGTCCTAGGCGAGCACGTGGGGACCGGTCGAGTTCGTGGGGACAAGACGGCTCACGCGACCGCGTGGACGTAACCGTCTTTACCCTTTTTTCGAACTACCGGTGCTATCGGAGCTACCTTCCTGGCTATCGGCGGCCAGGTCTTCTTCCAGCCCTCGGCCGCGTGGGTCGGGACGTCTCACCCACTGCGGCACCACGTTATCGGCGAAGTATTCGGGTACTTCTAGAACTTGACCTGCGACGTCCGGACGTCGCAGGATATGGGGGACAGAGAGAACCGGTTCTCCTTCGTGACCCTCCTCGGGTAGGGGAGGCGGAACCTCTACCCAATCTTGCAAGTACATGATCGCATTCTGTACCTGTTGAGGTAACTGAGAACGGTCCCGGTCACCTCCCCTTCCTTGACGGGGATACCTTGTGTCCGCCTGGCGGTAATCGGGTCGATCACGACGATCGAGTTCGTTACGGCGATACCCACCTCCACGTGGGGCGAAGCGTGCGCCCCCACCCAAACGATTTGGGAAACCTTGACGCGGGGGACGGCCCTCGCCGACCGACTGCCGGAGGAGGTTACGCGCACCGGGGCGCGTCTCCATCTGGTATCGGTAGTTCCTGTACGCCGTGAACATACGTTGTTCCGGCGACAGGAACGGGCAGGCTTACATGGCGTGCCCGTACGTACGGCACAGCCAGCACACGTACGCGCTGCCATCCGTTGAGGCGAAGGTCCCCGCGTGACGCGCCTCCTCCTCGGTGAGGAGGGGTACGCGAGGGGCTTCGGCTCCTGCATCTCGATTCGAGATGTCGAGCTCTGCGACCCGGGGGTCCGTACCCCTTGCCACTCTTGGAGTGTGCGCGAAGGCGGTCGCGTAACTGGATGTCGTTCCGGTCGACATCGGCGTGGGAGGTCGTCCTCCCACGGGCCCCGTTCCTTTCGTAATGAGGACAGGGTCAGCCTGCCACTCATCCTCCCCGACATGGAGGGTAGAAGCGGGCGAACTTGTTGCGGCGGACTTCGTAGTCCTGCCAGCCTTCCCTGTCGGTTTCGGGTCCGGCAGGGGTAACCCGCGCCGGGCGCGGTACCTAGTCCCTTCCGCCGTGGCGATGCGGCGGATGGTCGGTAGATCGGTCTTCTGGCTGCTTGGCAGCCGCTCAACGGTCTGGGAAACTGCGGCACGGGTCGCAGATGCGAGTCCCCGCACGAAGTAGTGCGCGAGGGATTGTTCGGAGAACACTGCCGTGCACCGGAAGGCGGCAGTTTCTAACCGGTCCGCAAAGGTGCTCTCCGTTTCGTGGGGTTTCTGTCGCGCCGTAGCGACAGCGTCGTACGCTTCACCTAACACGTCGTCCGTGAGGTAGCGTTTCAAGAGTTGATTTACGAGCCCCGGCCAGCTCACGTCGTCGTGGAGCTGGCCGGCGCGGAGGCCACGCATCGTATAACTCGTATACAGGCGCTCCGCGTCGCGCTCTAAGAAGTGCGCGAGAACTCGTACCGCAACACCTTCCGTCAGGTGTTGCGAGTTGAAGGATATCCGGATATCCTTTAAGAACGGCAGCAGCTGGATCGGGTCCGTACCGTCGAAGCTAGGCATCGTGGGACAGATCCCACGACAGCGTTGTACGTACTTCGCGATCCGTCCCGCATCACCCGAGGTAACGATCCTCGAGGTGTTATCCAAGCGGTACATACGATAGTCAGCGACGGCGCTGAACTCTTGGATCATCGTATGTAACGGCTCGAGTCCGGGTTCAGCGGGACCCAGCGTGCCGAACGGGGTAACGGGTAGCGTACGGACGTCTACCGGTCCGGGTCGCGCGGTGTGGTCCACCGGCGGGTAGCCGCCCCAGCGGGGATCGACGGAGAACATGGGTTCTCCGGATCCGCGAGCGGCTACTCCACAGTCCGGGTCGTTACGATACGGCACCCGTCCCGTCTGCCACATGTTTCCGGGGACATGTGGCAGAGCTTGGGACTCGGACGCGACGTTGGCGTCCATCGGAGGTCGTCTTTCTCCTGCGTCCCGACTGGGGTCGGCCACAGTTGGGCACCATCCTTGCGGGGCTGCAGCGTCCGGAGGTACACCACCACCGGGCCCTCTCGTGGAGGCACCGGGCAGCCTTGCGGCCATGGTACGTTCCAGGTCACGGGCACGCTGCCGCGTGGACTCCAGCTCAGCGGTGAGGTGCGCGAAGGCACCAAGTTGCTCCGCTGAGGGGGGTTGACGAGCGTCAAGACGTCTCGACGAGGTCGGCCTCGCGGGACGACCTTCCCCATACGTAGCGGGGTTCTCGGGACGCGAGTATTCGACGAGCACCAGTCGCAATTGCAACTGGTCGACCAGTGCTCGGAGATTCTCCAGCGACTGGGTGACGCGGTCGAACCTCCCCTCGCGGATAGATCGGAGCTCGTCCATGCAGCGCGAATAGACGGCGTCCGTAACGTCGATGCGGAGGGAAGTACGGACTTCCTCGATGTAGTCTGCGATGCGGTCGAACATCGCCACCGCTTGTCCTTCGGGGGACTCGGGCGACGGTTCGCGGTCTCGGAGACCAGCGTCGCCGTCGCCGCACGGCGGTGATGGGGCGTGCATAGCGGCCGCCCTCGGATCCGCCGGTTCGGAGCGGATCGAGGGGGCGTATTCTTGACTCATCTCGACGCGTACGGACGCGGAGGAAAAAGAAAGTCTTCTCGGAAAGATCTCGGGGTCTTCTAGGTCGGGAGACCACTGCAGCATCAACACCCCTAAACGGATAGGGGTGTATGCTTAGTCCTGGAAGACCCGTACGTACGAGAAGACAGGGGAAGTCGGACCAGCTAACGAAACCAGAACACGGGCCCGGGTAGCGTGGTAGAGCGGGATCGGGGGGAGGACGCACACACGCGCGGGCCGATCTACGCCTCGACGCCCCGGAGCAGCGCTGGGTTACGTTCCAGCGCTGACGGGCGGAGGTGGATCTAGGCTCGCTCGCGTGCTCGCGCGTCCTCTACCCGCGCTCGGTCTCGCCTTAAGGTAGCTAACGGAAGCTTCCTTAGGATAAGCTGCAAGTCAGACCTAGGCGGTAGGTCGTGGACAAGTCCGTGCTTGTCCCCCTTCGCCGCCGTCGGTCCGCTCCCGTATTTAATATACAAGTAAATCCTATCATACTACAGTACAGTACGGACTGTACTGTAGAGCTACTGTAGTCAGCGCGGTTCGGCCCGCGCTGAGGTACTGTCGGCCATCGGGGCTGACAGCACACGTGTCCTACACGTATGGTACACGTGGGATACACGTGTGGGGGCGCGCAGTAGCACACGTGTGTGCTCGCTCTCGTACTGTAGAGATCGGCTCTACAGTATCTGATCTAATCTGAATCCCGAATCTAATCTAAATCCCGTTAGGGGTTATGCTACAGAAAGGTCACTGTAGTGATGACCGTGAAAATGTCGACTCAAATTCGGAGTCGAATGGTTCAGAAGAAAATGGTGGCGACGGTTCGTCGAACCATTCAGGAAATTCCGACCGACGATCAGCAGAAGGGAATGGAATTTCATCGAATAAGAAGAGCTACAAGAGGGGCGGAATTACTTCGTCCGCCTCACGGAGGGATGTGGACGCGGAGCCAGAAGATATCGCGACTCGACGCGGTCCGCCATGGGAGGAGTTGGAGGAATTAAATCCGACCGACTACCTCTTCAAGAAGTTGCTTTCGTATCGGACGTACTGCTTGTGGAACCTGCAGACGCATTTGTCTAGCGCCCGGCGGTCCGCCGTGCGAAAAATTAGAAGAGACATACCACCGAAGGTGAGGAGAGACAATACGTTCACCGGCGATGATGGCGTATTGGTTCTGGATTTCTTGGGAAAGATGGTTCAAGAATTCGACATGCAAGAGATGAACGAAGGTCAAGCGATCCGCTTGTTGCCGGAGTTCGTCGGCGGAATTGCCCTAAGACAGTACACTTCTGTGTCACAGACGGCCGGAATCCACCATGGGAAAATTTCCGTCTGGCCGGAGGCCGTACAGTGCTTATTGCGAAGTTTCGCGACCGATGAGGCGATCCGCCAAGCTGTGCTCGCATTGCAGGAAGTACATCAGAGGCCGTCTGAAGACGAGACGGAATTCTATATCCGTCTGACGGACGCAAGCAATCGATGTGGAAACGTTTACTCGATGGAGGAACAAATTGCGATGTTTATTGAAGGGCTCGACTCGAGTATCAAGCCGATGGTGCCCCAATATCGTCAGGACAATAGGGACGTGTCTTTCCTAAGGCTGGTTAATTATGCGAAGGCGCATGGCTCGGCGAGCCGCGCCCAGGGAAAGAAGTCCAAAAGGGTCACCATGCAAGCGCCAGCGGCGCTGAGGAAGGGGAGCAAGCAGAATTCCCCGCATGCCCTGCGAAAAATCCGCGGCGCTGCCCACCTGGCCGAGTCCATTTCTGGATCAGAAAGGAAGTGAGAGACGGACGCACTCGAGAGGCGATAGGAAAAACGGAGCTCGAGACGGAGAGGAAAACACGAGCCGCCCTACAAGCCCATTTGAACGGGAACGTTTCCACTTGTGGGGGGGCCGTATAGCATAACCCCCCCTGGGGGACTCACTTTAGATTCGATCACCATTGATTTAGTTACTGCAGAGCCCAACACTCTACAGTACCACTGAGCGTGTCCACGTGTGCCCCACAGCACACGTTTACACGTGTACCAGGCGCGTACGAAGCGCGCGCACACGGGTACGACGTGTACTGTCAGCACCGATGCGAACACCGTACAGTGCAGGCCGACCTGCCTTACGGTAGACCACTACTGTTGTGACAACTCCTAGACACAATGAAAGCCAGGTCGTTTATTGGAGTCAAAAGGCTACTTGGGGCGGCGCTGCTCAAGAATCCACTCGGGCACCTCAGGAATCCACCTGACGCCATTGCCCAAAGTCCTTTCGATCCTCTTCTCTTCTGGTTCTCCTGCTTCTCTTTCGTTCGTATGTGTGTGTGTGTGTCTCCCCTCTCCTTCCTCCCAGTCTATCCCTCCTTATCTACTGACTCATCGGCTCTCGTCTTCCCCACACATTGCGCTTCGTGCTGGTGGTGTCTGTGGTATAACCCCAAACGGAAATTCGGAAATTAGATTAGGATTAGATCAGCGCCAGTAAGGCACGAGCCTTACAGCTACGCGCGCACACACGTGTCCCCCACGTGTACGGGACGCGTACTACACGTGGACTGTCAGCCCCGACGGCTGACAGCGTTACAGTGTCGGTCGACCGGCACTACTGTAGAGTTATGATAGACTACAATGTACATTAAATATGAGCGGACCGCCGGCGGTGGAGGACGACAAGCACGGACTTGTCAAGGATCCTCCACCTTGGTCCGCCCCGCTTACTTTTAGGTACTTCCGTCCGTTTTACCTAGGATTCGCACCGCGCGCGGGTTGAGGACGCGCGTAGCACGCCCACGAGCCGTCTCCACCTCCGCCCGTCGGTACTGGATCGTCACCCAGTACCGCTCCGGGGCGTCGAAGCGTAGAACCGCTCGCGCGTGCGCGCGTCCCCCCCGATCCCGCTCTACCACCGCTACCTGGAGCCCGTGCTCGGTACCGTGGGTGGGCCGTGCTTCTGTCTTCCCGCCGATCGGGGTCTTTCCGAACTGTCAGTACTCACCCCCCCTCGTCGTTGGGGGTGATTATACGACAGTATCTCCTTACACGCTGTTCCCTTCGGCGACCGACAAAGAGCGCACCACCCGCCGCCCCCACCTTCGATTCCCTCAGCGTATCCATGGGCCCACTACACGCTCCCTACTATCGGTCCGCTTCCCCTCCGACTCACCGCATCTGCGCGCCCTCGATTTCCCCCATCCCCCACAGACTGCGCTCTTCTCCCACTGCCTGCCACGATCACCGCCAGTACCGATCGTCCTGTCTGCCGACCCCAGAGTTCCCTTCGTTCTAGTCTCCCGCGTCCGCGCATCCCCTGCGAACCGCAAGGCACACAGGCGCACGCTCTCGGGACGCCTGTGAGGCGTCATAACATGACACGTAGCCCTGAAGCCAGGTGTTCCAACACTACAGTACCTCGGTACTGTAGTGTTATTACAGAGGTTTGTATATTAAATATGAGCGGACCGACGGCGGAGGGGAGAGGACAAGCACGGGCTCGTCCAGAACCTACAACCTCGGTTCCGCCCTCTTATTCTAGACTACGCGAGCGACGTTCGCGTCGGCCTAGTACAGAGCCCCGCGGGTAGTGTTCGCGCGCGGCGAGCAGATTCCGCCTCCGCCCGTCGGTACTGGATCGTTACCCAGTACCGCGCCGGGGCGTCGAGGCGTCGATACGCTCATACGCACGCGCGACCACCTCCGCTCCGGATATACCACGCTACACGGGGTCGCCCGGTTCCGATAGCCGGTGGTGCTTCCTTTCCCCGTCTTCCGCCGATCCGGGATCTCCGTCGAGCTGTGAGCAAACACCCTTCTCCGTGAGGGTGTTTATGATACACTGTCCATCAAATATATTTTGAATGGTGACGACAATGACATCTGGGAAAAGGTCGAGGCACAATGAAATGATGGAGAGCGTAGTTGATACCGTCAAAAGCTCTGATAATAATGCAGGTAAAGACAATGATGTAGAACACGAAAGAGGTGACTTGATGCTCCATTTTTGCTTCACCGGGAAAATTAAGGCAATCCGTATAGTAATGCATATTAATGAGATGGAAGGTGAAATTGACATGGAGCTACAACGACGCTTGCGACGTCTTATCCGGTCTCAGCTACGTGCAAGATCCACAGGAATACGTCAAGCCAAGGTGAATAGTTTTTCCGACAGTAAATCGGGTCTTCAGACAAGAAAATGCTTGACATGCGGGATGTTAGCTCTTCCACCAAGCTATCCCTTGTGTCAAGGGCTCACTGTATTACCAGCTCAAAAAGGGCCGTTAAATGGACTAGAAGTCATGAATCTTGACTTGCACTCCTGGAAGATGACCATCCTTTCGGACAGTTCGAAAACAGCCCGATTGCGTGGGTTTCCGAAAGCTTTTCGGGCTACCTCCATGGCCAGATGCTCCCGCCAAGCCTTTCTGCCCGTGCTCCTGCAAGCTGCCCGTTTCGTTTTTGCAATTGTGGCGGAGAAGAGATGGGCTGTCGTGGACTGAAGGGAGGATGGTTGGATCGCCCTCAAGAAAAGCGCGCGCGTTCGGGGGCGCGTTCGGAGGTTTCGGGAGACCACCCGTAAGGAACCAGGACGGGGCCGGGCGCTATGCCCACTAGGGAAGGATGACGGAAAGAGGAGGAAAAGGACACACCCCGGAGGGGCGGAGCGGTAGGAACAGACTGGCGCACGCGGGTACTGTAGGGCGCCGGGGGCGCGCTGTAGAGGTGGGTAGGAACTGAGCGAAGTAGATAGGCTCGCGTAGTATAGCGATAGGCAAATACTAAACGCGATGCCACAACTTTCAGGTCCAAGGAATCCGGCCGTACACCCGGGGCTTCGAGCTTCCTTACTTAGGGTCGCACGTCGGCTATATACTAGTCGGCGTCGGAATGATAATTAATTAAAAATACAATGCTAAATTAAAACGGCAGAGTATGCTGCGGAAACCCTCCTGGTTAGGAGGTATGATAACCTGGGCACGTGGGGATTGACACTTGTACACATGGAAATAGGGGCACGGTTACACGTGGGGAGAATCCGCTCTGGTCCCGGACGTGCCCAAGTGGACACGTGTCCCGAACGAGCGGACAGGTGTCCCGGAAAAGAGAGTGGCGTGCCAGTGTACTACATGGGCCAAAGGGCGTGCGTGAGGACTGAAGCCTCACGTACTCGCGACTCACTTTGCCGGGGTGAGTTGTAGTGGTGCGAAAGCGGGCGGTGGCCAAAAGACAGTGGGAGCGGCTACAGGCTGATCGCGGGGATTTGCAGGCGATGGGATAGGAGAGGGGAGCGCGGAAGTTAGGGAAGCATGAAACTGATGGAGATTTCTGAAAATCATATCCCTTGCCGGTATGCACGCAAAATCGTGTACAACGCCCTGGAAAAGGGGTCAGAAGAAGACCAGGCTGGCTTTCCGCTCGCTTTCCTTGGCTGCTTACGTCCACTGTAAGCTGTAGAACGTTCTGTAAAGTGCCCGTCTTTAGTTCAAGGGCCGGCGAGTTGACGTCAGCATCGAGTTATGGGCTTGATCGTGCACATGTTCAGGATTACAATTCGACATCTAGTCCACTTTACCCGGCATGGCCGAAGTCAGTGAAGATGCAGCTCAAGTCGTAGCTGTGAATAAAGAGAGAGAGCACGGGCCGAGATGAGGCTCCTCAATAGTTGGCACAGACGCTCAGGGACAAAAGGATACAACTGCTGGTGGGCGAAGGGGGATTAGGCGTGGATGTAGGGATCGTGGAAGAAGAGCGAGACGAGGGCGTGGAGGTGGCAGATTAGAGAATGAGTCCGGCGAGGTTCACACTCCAAAGCCTATTGTGAAGGGCGAATCAGACTTTCAACAGGCAACCGTGTCGAACCGATCTCGCCTTTTCTGCGCCGCACTATGGAGAAGTTGGGTCGAAATTTGGTAGCCAACAAGTTTCCAGCGACTCGTTGTGAGTTAATGGTTCTCTTTGTCGACGAAATATTGAAAAAATACTGTGCTTGGATTAATGAGAAGAACGCTATCAACGCTCAACAAGACAATATGAAGCTCAGCGACATTTATCTCTTTCTCTCCATTATTCATTTCTCTAAGGCTGCACGGTTCAGTCTAGACAAAACTGTAGAACTATCAGCACGAGTTGGATTAAACTTACCAGGAAAATATATCATAACGGACATCTCCAATAACATTCTCGCCTATAGTCCAATAGACAGAAGGAATGGAGGCATGACATAGACTGCAAGGAGGGATGAAACTCAAGTTCTTAGTGCGTTCGAGAGAACAGCTTACGATCCGCACGCAAGGTTTTCTTTAATCCCAACTACCTGCTCACGACAGTACATGAAGATATATACGGTAAAAGAGCTCGAAATAGTCAAGTGAAGCGTCTCTCGTCTCGAAAGGCTGATAAGGGGGGCCACATTGCCGACTTTTTTGCAGATGCTTAGTTTCATGTTACCCTGGCAGTCAGATTTCATCGCCGATCAGAATCACAAGAGGTAGATGTACGAAAACTAATGAGTTCTATTCTTGATGGCACTGGTCAGATGAATCTAGCCGGGTTTACTGTTACTGAAGATCGCGGGTACGAGAAACTGTATTTATTGAAAGAGCTGCACGAAATGGGCATAAGTGCAATCTTCATTGTGCCGTACCATCTCATACGTTGCCATCCTTTTTCTGCAAAGTCGTACTAAAGTCCTTACAGAGAGGACGATGAGGAGGAGAATGGTGATGCGGTTCGTTTTCTGGTTGATGAGGATGATGATGACGGATTAGCGATTCAAAGGAAAACACGTGCAGATGAAACTACAGACCAAGTTGATGAGACTGTCGATTTGAGCAGGAACAACGGGACGTCTATCAGTGTCTTTCTCAGGCCGAAGACGTTTGTAACTGGAGATAACCTCGGGGCTTCTTCATTATGTGTGTGGTCCAAATTAAAACGGATGGGTTAGTAAACTGCAGCAGTTATTGAGAATGTCTCAGCAGTAGCAGCGAGTGTAGTGCACTGTACACTATGACAGGACAGCTGTCCATACACCGCCAAATCGCGCACCCTCTCCAAACGTGTAACGCGCGTACACGTGGCACCCCGTCTATCCGACGCACCTCACGGGTGGCTACGTCTCAACCATTCCTCCCAGGTTGGGGCCACTAGGGCCCTACATGGTCTCATCGGGGCCTCCCCGGGTAGATTCTGATTATTACTATAATATAGCTTCACCACTCGGCGACGGAGATTATAAAGTCAGCCCGGCACTCAAAGTAGAGAGGCACGAACCCTTGGGTCTTTTACCTCGGTTTCTGGGTTCTGGGGAGTGGCCTCGCATTGGTATTGGTACGTCCACACCGACCGAGCTATCTACCCCCTACACTCCCAACTACCTTACCCCCGCGCGCTGCCACCCCTTCGTGTTAGACCTATTCCGCAGCCCTGCTTCCTACAACGCCTACGTTAGCTATTGTTCTGTCTGTTCTCTTGCTCCTTTTTTCTTTTTAATTCTCTCTTCTATCGCTGACTAGCACAATCTTACCGCGTACTGGTGCCAGTCATCACTGGGTGGTTGTTACATGACGCCAAGTGTCCACTACTGCACATACTGTACTCGAACACCCGAGTTTGTATGACAAAGGCTGCATTGCTTAATTTCCAATCCAAAAGGTAATCACCTTATCGCCCGGTAAGTTGGGCAGCCCAATTCGCGTTCGTGTACGTACTATAATCGAATCATACCGTTTAATGTATGAAATGGGCGTACCTCGCTGGCGCCACAGTGCAGGATCGTTTCTGCCCGACTCGTAATCGTACCCTTACCGACTGAAGGACGGGGACTACAGTAGTAGATATAATAAAGCAGGGAAGGGGGAGGACTCGAGGAAGGCATCATCGGGGTAGCATCAACTCTGAGACCGACTCCTTTGTCCCTTGGTTTTTGCATAAGTATTTTCGCCTGACTACGTTTTTCCTTTCCTCTAGACGTCGAAGACGACAACCGATACTCCATGGCAGTGGTAACGCACGACGAGTGCTCTGCATAGCGCCTGGATTCGTCCTCCGTGACGGCGTCGCCTCCGCACGACGTCGAGGAACCACGTTGAGGACGCCGATCTGCCTTCCGCTGCACCGTTGTGTCAAGCCCACCCCGCTCTACCAATCTCTACCAACCAACTACCGACCTCCCTTCTGTCTCGTTCTGTGGTTCTCTCCACACGTGTGCACGGCACTCGTCGCCGCTCACACGCCTCGTACTACAGTACGCCTTGTTGCTGTTCTCGCTACTCGCAGCCGGTCGAGCGCGGCACGTTCTCCTACAGTAGTTTCACGAATCACGCACGAAAATGGCCCTTTTTCCCTGTCGAGCTATTTGGACAGTGAGCAAAACGTTTATACTCTCGTACAAAAGCAGGTGTTGATTAGGTAACATAGTATCGGGCGACCATGCTGTAGCATAACCGCTGGCTACTGAATTATACAATAGATTTAGAATTAGATCTAATGCTGTAAGGTACGGACCTTACAGCGTGCGCGCGCGCATACCTTACAGCGCACGCGCACCAACAAGTGTACCCCACGTGTAGCACACGTGTGCTGTCAGCCCCGACGGCTGACAGCGTTACAGTGCGGGCCGGCCCACACTGTCTACAGTAAGCTGACTACAGTACAGTCCGTACTGTACTGTAGACGGTTAATTAACTTGTACAATAAATACAAGGAGCGACCGCCGGCGGAGGGGACCGAGGACAGGCAACCCTCCACCGACGGTCGACCACCTAGCTTATTCTACCACTCCCACCCGCGTTCCGGGAGCGTTAGTTACCACCGCGCGGGTAGTGGAAGCGCGCGACCGCCGGCGAGCTCGGATCCGACTCCGCCCGTCAGTACCGGATCGTCAACCGGTACTGCTCCGGGGCGTCGAGGCGTCGATCCGCTCGCGTACGCGCGCGTCCCCGCCGACACCGCTCTACCACCCGCTACCGGCCCGTGCCAGGTGGCGTTGGTTGGTCCAAGACCCTCGGTACTGCAGATCCAGGGTCTTCCGCCGAACAAGCCGCGAACACCCCTCTTCCGTGTGGGGGTGTTTATGCGACACTAGTCTCCCGACCTTGAAGACATTCAAGATCACGCCGAGAAGGTTGTCCTTTACCTCCGCGTCCGTACGCGTTGAGATGAGCGCTGAGTACCCGACCTCGATCCGATCCGAGCCGGCGGATGTGCGAGAGGCCGCGCTACGCGTCCAAGTGAGCGAAGGCGACGCAGATCCTCGGGACCGCGAACCGTCACCCAACTTCTCCGAAGAACGCGCTCGCGCGATGTACGATCGCATCGCCGAGTACATCGAGGATGTCCGGACATCTCTCCCTATCGACATCTCCGACAGCGTCTACGCCCGCTGTATGGAAGAGTTGCGCTACCTCCGCGAACGAAGGTTCGAGCGCGTAACTCAGTCCTTGGAGAACCTGCGCGCACTCGTCGACCAGCTACACGCCCGTTTGGTGCTGGTCGAGGACGGGCGCTTTGATTTCCCCGCCGTAGAGGTTGCGGGTGGACCCGCGAGTGCAAACGCCGGGGTTCGACGAGACCCGTAACCCATCCCATCTGCCGAACAGAGGGGAGCGTTCGCGCACATGGCAGCGGAACTTAACTCAACGCGCCGCCGTGCCCGTGAGATGGACCAGACCTCGGCCGAGAGGCCGCCCGGAGCCTCCTCGAGTAGGCCCAGTGCCACTGTTCCTCCGGTCGCGTCCGGATCGCAAGAGTGGCCCCCGGCTGGTGCTGTCACCAGCCGGAGGGCGGAGGACATCAAGCCGACGGCGGACGCGAACTTGGCGCCCGAGACTCAAGCCCTGCCGCATGTCCCCGGAAGCATGCGGCAGTCACGACGGGTACCGACCGAATTCGACCAGGGCCGTGGAGGAGTCGCCCGCAGATCAGGGGAACCGATTCTCCCCTTCGATCCTCGCTGGGGCGGCTACCAGCCGGCGGATCTTACCGTGCATCCCGGCCCCGTCGACGTCCGAACATTGCCCGTCACTCCGTTCGGAACGTTGGGTCCCGCCGAACCTGGGGTCGAGCCCGTTCACATCATGATACAGGAGTTCAGCGCCGTCGCGAACTACCGAATGTATTGGTTGGACAACAGCTCGAGGCTCGTTACCTCGGGTGACGCGGGACGGATCGCCAAGTACGTCCAACGCTGCCGTGGGCTCCGCCCCACGATGAAGAGCTTCGACGGTACTGATGCGAGTCAGTTGCTCCCGTTCCTGAAGGATATCCGGATAACCTTCAATGCCCAGCACCTGAACGAAGGTGTGGCAGTCCGTGTCTTCGCTCACTTCCTCGAGCGAGACGCGGAGCGGTTATATACGAGTTACAACAAGCGCGGCCTCCGCGCCGGCCAGCTCCACGACGACACGAGCTGGCTTGGTCTCGTCAACCAATTTCTCAAACGCTACCTAACCGACGACGTGTTAGGGGAAGCGTTTGATGCTGTCGTGTCGGCGCGACAGCTTCCTCACGAAACCGAGAACATGTTCGCGGACCGGCAGGAATCCGTCACGTTCCGATGCACGGCCGTGTTCTCAGAACAAGCCCTCGCGCACTACTTCGTGCGCGGGTTGTCCACTGCGACCCGGGCCGCAGTGGCAGAGACGATGCAAAGGTTGCCTGAACTCTCAACGATTCGCCGTATCGCCACGGCTGAGGGAACAACCTACGGCGCCCGCCGCGGATTGCCGCTGCTGGATCCGAAGCCAGCAGCGAAGGGAGTCCGAACTCCGAGGTCGCACGGAACAAGTTCGCCGGCGACCACCCTCCACATTGGAGAAGATGAGTGGCAGGCCGACCCTGTCCTCATTACGCAAGGCTTCGACCGCGCAGGAGGCCGACCTCCAACGACAGCTTCCACGGGATCGACCGGAAGCTACGCGACTGCGTTCGCGCGCACGCCAGAAGCCACGGGTGGTCCGAACCACAACAGGGCAGAGCTGGATATCTCCCGTCAAGAAGGGGATCGCGTGCCGCCTTACGTGCCTCGACTCACCGACGAGGAGGCACTTCACGCAGCGACATTCGCGTCGACGGATGGCAGCGCGTACGTTGCTGGCTGTGCCGGACGTACGGCCACGCCATGTACGCGTCCCGTTCCTGTCGCCTGAATAACGTCAGTTCACGGCGTACAGCAACTACCGCTATCAGATGGAGACGTGTCCCGGGATGCGCAATTTCATCTAACAGTCTACGCGGGAAGACCGAGGCCCGCGGCGAGGTGACCCGAGCCGATCGGGTGGGGGCGTCCGTTTCGCCCCTCGCGAAGGCGGGTATCGACACCCGGGAACCGATCAAAGGGATCGGCGGGACCCTCGTCGGATGGATACGCGGTATCCCCGTCGAGATGGAAGAGGCGACCGGGGCCATCCCCAGTTGCCCCAAGGGGTACAGACCGCCATCATGTACCTCCAAGATTGGGTTGGGGATCCGAACCCCCAGCCCACGGAAGGAGGCGGAGGAGGACCGGTTCTCGCCGCCCCTCAAATATTGCAACGGCCGGACGTTGCAATTCAAGGTGGCGAAGCATCCAATTACTTCGTAGAGGATGCCCAGCCGGGGTGGGGGAACGACGCGCACCACCACGGCCAGGGACCCGTCAACGCGCTAGCTAACGATAGCAAGGCGGGTAGTTCAGACAGCTCGGGTAGTTCGAAAACCCCGTAAAGACGGTTACGTTCGCGCAGTCGCGTGAGCCGTCTTTGCACACCAACCTAGACCCGTTACGATTCAACCCCGGCGGAGGAGGGGAATGTTTACCGATAGTATTCCCCTCGACCCCGCACGAGCGCACCAAGACTCCCGTAGGTCCGGTGCGCGAGGACAAAGGCGGCGAGGCAACCGAGAGCCCGGCACGCCTAGAGGAAGGCACCGTGGCCGCCGTTAGACACGTGCCTAACAAGAAGCGCATCCAACGCGCCGGCGGCCCGACCCAAGGGGGTCCGGGACCGCCAGAAGAAATCAGGTCGCGTACGGACGCGACTTGCTGCGAGGACGTCACCTACCGACGGACGCCCCAAGACCGAGGCAGAAGACCACGGAAGAGAAGCCGGAACCGGCGCCGGCGGCCCGAGCGGAACGAGCTGGCCGAGTCGTCGTAGCGGAAGGTAGTCGACGGTGTTATCTGCTTGATGACATCGAAGATCTATAACGTCCTCGGCTCGATCGCAACCGAGAGGAACGCTTTCAAGCCTCATACCATTGCAGTCGATACCTGCTCGGGGTATAACTTGGTGAGGAAGGCTGACCTTTCTCCCGATTGGACGCTCTACGTCGTACGCGACGCACCCCTGCCACGGTTGGCAGGCGCGAACAGTAACCCGCTCAAGCTGACCGCGGTTGTGCAGCTGGCCGTCCCACTGCGGAACACGACGTTCCCTATTCCAGTTGTGGTCGCAGACCAGCTCGCGGTACCCATCCTTCTGAGCACTGCGTTCATCGATGCGCATGTTCGAAGTATCGACATCGATGCGCAGAGGATCGAACTCCAACAACGTGGCTCCGTCGCCATTGTCGACGGTAAGGGGGAACCGTCTCCCCCAACCAGGCACCACGGCCGCCAGTCAACCCGGGCTGAGGTTCGCGAAGAAGCTGCGCAAGCGATCCGTGTCCCACGATGGGTCACGATCCCCGCGATGTCGCAAGCTCGGATACGTGTCACCACCGCGGGGAGCGGCCTCGTTTTCTTGAAACCGAAGCCGTCACTCCAACGTCGACACGGAGTGAGGCTGACGAACGGTGTGGCCGAGGAATTACCGAACCAGACTTTCGAAGTGATCATCGCCAATTTCTCGCGTCAAGAAAGGCGGCTCCCGAAGCGCACCGTCGTCGGGTACGCGAAGCCCAATCCGCTGGCGATACTGACGCCCGAGCGCCGAGTCGGGGCGGAGATTGCACACGCACTGCATCTCACCAACTTGGACGTGCAAGCCGGGAGACGGGGAGCTGGCAGACCAAGCTCCCGAGAAAATAAGACTCCCGAAGGAAGTCACGCCAGCCCCGGCGATCAGCCGGCGGGGTGCTCATCATCGACGGAGGCGGAGGGCACCGCGCGAGCCACAAATAAGGATCCCGAAAATTCGCCGGAGAATTAGGAAAAAGAAATGGACTTGTCATACATCGACGATGACAAGCTCCGCGTACGGGTTCTCGACATGCTCCGTAAGCATTCGAGTCTATGGAGCTTCGCCGGTTGTGCTCGTCCCGAAGAAAGACGGCTCTCTTCGGTTTTGCGTTGAATACCGACTTCTTAACGCAAAGACGGCAGCGGATTCGTATCCGCTGCCCCGGATAGGCGACTGCATCGATTCGTTTGGGGATGCAGCCGTCTTTATTACGCTCAAATGCAATTTGGGCAACTGGCAACTCCCGGTCGCGCCGGAGGACCGGGATAAGACCACGTTCACCACGCATATGGGTACGTTTCGCCATTTGCGTATGCCGCTCGGATTCAAAGGGGCGCCGGCCACCTTTCAACGGGCACCAGACATCATCTTTTCCAGCGTAAGATGGCAGACATGTCTGGTATACCTCGCCGACGTCATCGTTTTTCCCGAACGCACGAAGACCACGCCGAACATATCGACAATGTCTTGAGCTTGTTGAGGACCGCCGGTATATCCCTCAAGCTCAAGAAGTGTCGCTTCTTCCGTCCGAAGTGCACTACCTGGGGCACGTTATATCCCCAGGTAAGCTCAGCGTGGCCGAAACGGCGGCCGACGCCTTCAAGAATTTCACGTTCGCGAGGACGCTTACGCAGGTGCCCTCGTTCCTCGGGGCGAGCAACGTCTATCGCCGTTTCGTCAAGGGGTTTGCCAAGATAGCTCGACCGCTAACTGACATGACCGGCAAGGACGCCGATCCCGACTTCGATAATCCGACGGAGGCCCAGCTTCAAGCATTCGAGGACCACAAGGCAAGAATGATCGCTCCGCCGATCCTTGCCCTTACGCGGTACGGCCGGACGTACATGATCGGTACCGATGCAAGCGCGTACCAACTCGGATGTACGCTGCTGCAAGAACACGACGAGGCCAACGACTGACGTCCCGTCGGATACTGGTCGTATTCGTTAAATGACAGCGAGCGCAACTACAGCGCCACGTAACGCGAGTGCTTCGCTGTAGTGTGGGCCGTCTGCACACTACGCCCGTACGTCGAGGGCACGAAGTTCACCGTCCGAACGGATCACTTTGCCCTGAGGTGGCTCATGTCCCTGACCGAGAGCTCCGGAAGACTCACCCGGTGGCGGCTACGTCTGGCTGAATACGATTTCACCATTCAGTACCGCCCCGGGCGCGTGCACCAAGTCCCCGGCGCCCTGTGACGCCTCGTATCACCGAGGGTCGCCGACGACCTTCGCCCGGCTGTCGAGGTGGACGACGACATCCCATCCTAAGACACGGGCACGACTGTTCGAGATGTCTCGGATGAGCTCGCGGACCACGTATGCACCGCGAGCTGCGACCACGAGGCCGAACATGTCTTCGTGACGGCAAGGAACCGAACAAAATCCCCAAGGAATTTGCGCGCCCGAGCGCGCGACGAGCCGAGGGGCGATGACAAAGCCCCCGCTCTAGAAGAACCCGACGCCTTTTGGCCAGAGGACGAAGAGTTCGACGCCGTGGACCTCGATCGCGCCCAAAACCTCGAAGCCGATACGTCGGGTTCCCAGGTTGCCCCTCCGCAGGACGACCTGCCGGCCCCTTTTACGATAGAGGAAGTAGCCGAAGAACAACGCGTGGATGACTTCTGCCAAACGGTATTGGCACGACAACCAGAGTCCCGGGACTCCGCGTTCTTCGAGGATCACCAAGGGGTGCTGAAACGGAGACACCCCTTCGACCCTGATATCGTACAGGTGGTGGTACCTCGGACTCTACGGGCTCGGTTGCTGCGGCTCTGCCATAATCCGGCCATCGCCGGGCACCCGGGGCAGAACCGCATGTACTACGCGCTCCGTCGCGAGTACTACTGGCCACACTTGGCCGCGGACGTCAAGTCGACCGTACGAGGTTGTCGAACATGTGCGATGAACCGCGTCAAGCTTCGGAAACACCTAAACCGACTGAGGTTGTTTCCGGCGACGCGACCGTTGGAGAGCCTCGCGATCGATATACTGGGGCCGCTCCCAAAGACCAAGGCAGGGAAACGATTCCTCCTGGTAATCACCGACCGCTTTACGAAGTTAACGCAGGTCGTCGCACTGCAAACGGTAACCGCCTACACCGTCACAGTGTCGTTTTGCGAAGCGTGGGTATTTAAGTACGGCGTCCCACGCTCGCTACTGTCGGATAACAGACCTCAGTTCAACGCAAATTTCTTCCAAAGCACATGCCAAGTGCTTGGAATTACGAACCTTTATACGTGGGCATACCAACCTCAGACGAACGGGCAGGTGGGACGCTACAACTGAACGATTGCGTCGATGCTCTGGAATTACGTAAACGAGCATCGAGACGACTGGGACGTGTATGTGGGACCGTTAACGTACGCATATAACTCCCACGTACACCGAACCACACGAACGGCCCCGTTTGAGCTCGTGCTCAGCCGGCCCCCGCCGGAGTTTTCTCTTCGACGAACCAGCGGGGACGCGCCCCTGCCGATAGGGGAACGGAATGTGCGGCGTTTCTGAAGACCCTGGACGCGACCATCTAGAAGGCCTACGGGAGCTGGCGACGCACGCAAGCCCGTTACAAACGCGACTTCGATAAGCGCGTTCGAACGATCAACACACGTCTCGAGCCAGGTAACTTCGTCTACCTGAACCCCACCGACGGGGGCACGACGTCGAACAAGCTCGCCTCGCACGCTGTGGGGCCGTACCGCGTCCTCCCCAACGATCGTCGAACAATCACAATCGATCGTGATGGCGTCACCAAGCGGGTGTCCGCAGACCGCTGCGTGTACGCGCCCCCGCCGATGGACGCGCCACGTGTGAGCACGACGACCCCGCGTGACCTTGCCGACAAGGTCAGGGAGGGAGCACAGTACTCCGTCGAGAAGTTACTCAAGCATCGGGAGATGGAAGACGGAACGGCCGAGTTCCTCATCAAGTGGACGGACTACGACCAACCCACTTGGACAGCGCGGACCACATTCCTGAGGAATTTATGTGTCGATATGCGCTGCGTCTTCGAAGACGCACAGGGAGGGACCTCAACCCCGAAGTGAACGCGGACGTTCACTGTTAAGGGGGGGCCGACGACCGTTCCGTTCGTATAAATTATCTCCCCACGCTTCGAGAGCGTGGCGTACGTACGTAAGAACACAACGATGTTTGCCAACAAACCCCGATAAGTCGCGATATATCAAGACGACGCATGGAAAACGCTAGTCCACGCGTTGCTACCCGCCCTCGCCGACGAGAGGCAAGTAACCAAATAGGGCGCACTGTGTCACGAACAATGGCCCTGGAACATCGAGTGAAAAAAGAGAGGACACGACCTTTTGACGAACGTAATGAACGGCGACCGGTGCGCCGCGATACTCACGAGCTCGTCACGTCGGGCTAAGCTGCAATATAGTGTCCGGGTGCAAAAGGAGCAAGACGCAGGCCGAACGGAACGGAGCCGCCGGAACGCACCACTCATCGACCGCGGGCGGTCCGTACTGCCCGAGGTGGGGGGGACGACCCCTGAGGTAAGGCGCGACTGTACCGCGCTCGTTTTGTGCGTGCGCGCATCGGCAGTGAAACGCACAAATGAGATTCGAAAGCCGGTTGGAAAGCAAAGCAACGCTGTCTGCTCGTGCCTCGAGGGCCGACGACGCCACCAAACCGCCGCCACCTCCCTAAAAATATCGAAAATTGTCGGTGGAAAATTACACTGGCGGCGGACAGCACGTGCATTATGGGGGCGTACAAGACGCACGAGCCGCAAGCAACCGGCAGGCGAACGACACACGCCCCGTACAGGGTCAGGGGGGCATGAGGTGCGAGGACCTCGTATCCCCTCGCGGCGGCGCATGGTACCGCCAGACGCCTCGAAACCACTGCGCGTCGGGCCGCGTCCCGAGCGTCCTCCACAGCTAACGTCCAGCTCGCCTCCGTGCGCCGGCGCACCGCCATCGTTTCTCCACCTCATGCAGCAGCCGCTACGTTCGTCCGCGCCGCTGCATGGGGAAACGCAAGCCGAGCAGCCCTGAGGCCGCCCCTTTCCGCTCGCACTCACCAAGACCCAACGGGGACGCCCGGTCCTCTACCCGGGCGACCACTACACCCGCACCAAGTCCTTCATCTACTGCGCGTGTCACTCCGCCGCCGCCCCGCCCGGAGAAAGACCTCCCGCTTGTCGAAAACGGAGACCGACCTGGCCTACCGCTACGCGGCGCGCCTTCCCTCCGCATGGGTTTGAGTGCGAATAATCCGCGCGTCGGCGTGGATCTCGGGCCATCGGGCGAACCCACGCCAGCCGGGATCGCTGACTGCACGGGAGCCCCGCGCCATGCCAGACACGAAGATCCAGGCAGTGCGCCGCCGCGGGGGGGGACGACCCTCTCCACAAAGACCGTACCGCCGTTGGACTCCAAGGCACCGCCGGCCTAGAACGCCGCCGGGGAGTCGTCGTCGGTGTGCCAGCCGGGAGCGGGGGACGGATCACCGGCCCGCTACAGAACGCAACTCGCTACGACCGCACGCGGGGACCGATGCCGTCGAGCGAGGGGTCACTTAAGCCACGAACGAGGAGCTGGCAAGGGGGGCGAGCTTGTGAACTCGCGCGATAGTGCGTTCGCGAATTATTTCGCCGTCCCCAGGGTCACTGTCGAGGCGTCCCGCTAGCACCACGACTTCGCCGATGAGGTGGGGCGAGCGGGCATAAGCGGGGTCGGCAATACCATCAAGGATTGGTCCGCAGATAGCACCACGGTCTCCGGCTCGACTGGCACCGCTGCCTCGCCACGAACCGCAGTGGCCTCTCGACCAACGTGTAAATCGACGCTCACAGAGGGGCTATGAGGCAAACACCCCCACGTCGGAGCAGCGACGAGGGAGTTGTGACGACCAAGAGAGAAAGAAAGAGCGGGCGATACGACGGGGAAGGAAACTACTCAACGGGGAAACCGCCAGGGTCCGTTTGTTGAACTGGGAAGAAGACGGACCGACAGCTACTACGACGGACGGGTCAATGACTCGCTTCCCTTCCTGGCCCCGCCGCGTCGAACCCGAGGGACGACCGGTGGTAGTAGCTGGGGTGGCGCGGCACAGCGGCGCTCACGTCGGCGAGAGCGGGCGTGGGGACCGTCGATTCGTGAGGACTCCTACCCACGGCCTCGCCGCTGGCCGCGAAGGCCCCGACGGACCGGAGTACGGACTCCAGATGAGCATATGGATCCCGCGGCACCGGACGACGACTCAGAGGAGAGGGCCCGGGCGGCGTCGAGCGCTAGTTACCGGAGGTCGTACGGAACGCTCGAAGTTCGTCCCGTTCAACGCGATATCGGTCAAGATCGGCGCAGACGCGCGCCAAGGCCTGCAAATTAAACCTCCAGACTCGTCACGAAGCGCCTCCACCTCCCACTGAACCCGGTGGTATTGCCAGGCATACGAATCTTGCTCGTCTCCGAGACGTCGGGCCTCGTCACTCCGCGCGAGATACCAACGCGCTGAGGTCCGAGTAACGTACCCGCGCACCCAGTACGATCTCGAGAAGATCCTAGGGCGCAAAGTACATCGGGAACCACCCCGAGCTCGCCCGGGGTCAGGATATGATCGCCCAACGAGCCCGATGAGAGACCGCCCTCTACCGGACGGAGCGGCGGGACGGTCAATGGTTCGGCAGGAGCACGAACACCCCTAGAAAAGACATCGGCGCCGCGCGGAGAGACGACACGAAAGGGGTTCGAACTCACGGAAAATGGGACCGGGGACTCTGCGTTTAGGTCCTGACAACGCTTGTGACGTGCTGACCGGGCGGCCGAACCCACACTGCTGCGAAGCCGCGCCGACCCCTGCGAGGGGGGACCACGACGGACTGCGCCGAGAACGCGTCCGCACGGAGGTCGTACAGGAGGAAGACGCTCCGTTCTCCCGTAGAGAAATCGGTCCACGGGCGGTGGGAATGCTCCCCTACCTCCCCGGCGCCGTGGAGGAGGTTCAGGACAGTGGCATACGGCCACACGATATGCGTCGAGTCTCGGTCGGACGGATTCAGTGACACCTTGGGGAGCCCCGGCGTCACTCTCCCCAGGAAGTCCAGCTTCGCCGCGGGTTGGACGAACACCCGGCCATTTACTCCAAGCTCGGTGCTGACGGCGTTACACACCGACCACGCCCAATCTGGTTGGACACGAGGCGCGGGTATGCAGGATGAGTCTCGTCGGCGAAAGCGTACCCAAAGTATTTAAGAACGTACGGTAACAGCGAATGGACTCCCAGCGACGGAAAAGAGTCCCGCAACACCGCCGGCAGGGTGGGGAAATCGGCGGGAGATAGCCCATGCTCGAAGCATGCGGAACGAAACACGCGCCCATCCTTCTCGTCGGCCCGGCGGTACACCGACCAGTCAAGGTGGGCCACTGCAATTGAGTGTATCTGCATGAGAGCGCTCGCCGACTTCTGAAGCGCCACCAACGGTTTAGAGAAGGCATACGGCCGGGAGCAAACGTAAAGCCCCGCGATCGCGGCAAGGACGAACTCCGGAGTTCCATCGCCGACGGGGCGGAAAAGCGTCGAAGCCAGTCCATCGACGTATTCAACCTCGGCGATACTGTAGACGAAAGTACGGTCGCACCAAATCTCGTTGGGGACTTGGTAGCCGGCACCGGCTCCCTCCGCCATGAGCCGCACGAGGGCCGCTGGGCCAGTATGACTGATCTTGCGAACGCGCGCAAGATCGGGACGCAACTCATTACGTTTGAGGATTTCGGATACAGTAACACGCGTACGGGCACGATGGGCCCACGGAAACTTCAGTCGTTTCAAGGAGAGGGGCGCGGGCTGGTCGGCGGCTACGCCGACCAACTTGTTCGTACCACACGGCGTGTCGTGACGGTCATCCCTCGAGGGTAGAACGGAGCCTCGTGACGACCCTATCAGCGATGGACAAAACCAAGAAGGTACTACGCTGGAGCCGCCGTGGACTTTGGGTTCATCGGACGGAGGTAAGGCACGAGCGACGACTACCGACGACTTATCAGGATCGGCGGTGGCGTTGCTTGGGGACCCCGCGATCCGATCGAAGGCGACAGTCCCCACTTTTGCCGAGATCGTCGTTTGACGAGAGGGACGGGTCTTCTGAAAGGCACTCGGCGGCGAGGACGGGAGGTTCACGTCGGGTGAACGCCCCGCGGACGCCGGGGGCGTCGAAGGAAGACCCTCGCCCGGCTCCGATGAGCCGGGAGGAGCCACGCCCGCCTGCGGCGGAGGGCGTGGTGTGCTCATGGTACCAGCGGGAGGAATATACCCCGTATTAATACGAGGTCGCGGCGGACGAAGTGAGAGAACCGCGACAAGGGACACGAGAGAAAAGGAGAGAACGGCGGTGACGGAACTACCGCGGCGGGGGTGCGAACGACGGCTCGCCACTGAGATTATACGGGGAAAGATATGGCCCTGGCGATACTATTACCCCCTGCCGTCTGGATCTAAAAATAGAAATAATTTCGGAGGCCAGTCAGAACGGCAGAAGTTCACGTAGACGAACCCCGGCTCAGGCGGCCGTGCTCCTCGGGTCGCGATCAGGAGAGGACCGACAGGACTGTCGCTGATTTCAGAAGCACCTCACCCCCTCACCCGCCACCGGCGCTCCGGGAAGGGGGAGACCCCGCGACAACAAGAGGATGAGGGGACGGCAACGAGGACCCTACGGAACGGCACGCTGCATCACCTGAGCAGACACGAGGACTGCGGAGGTAGGCCAACAGGAACGACAACCACGGAGGTTCCCCCGGGACACCGAACGCCATACAGCGGCGTCACGCCGGAGGAAGAAAACGCACCAACGCCCTGCCGTGCACGGGACCCAATCACCCGCCGCGGGGTCCGGCGTCGAGCCGTGAAACGTACCTCGGCGACCACTCCGACGACAACCGACCAGAATCCACGACGTGTGGAGGGATCTCCACCGGTTGGAAAGCGTAAGCGTCGTGGCCTGGCGCGACGGAGGGAACTGAAAGCGACCCTGGCGGGGCGACGCGTGCGCGTGCAAGTGGGTTCGATCGGTACAAGAGACGGGTCCCGCGAGGGGACCCCGGATCCCGCTGCCCGCCGCGGCACCACGAAGGTCGAGATTCCTCGGTGGGGGCGGCGGAGTGATACCACCGAGGGAAGTTGGAGGTTTGACTCGCGAAGGGGACGGACGGCGTAGGGCTCCGCCACCGTCAGAGCGGCGATCAGGGACGCATAGACGGCGCTGTTACGGACGCCGACGCGAACATTGGCTAGCTTTCGCGGAGCTCCAGGCGGCGATGCCCCTCCGCAGATCGATGACACAAAGGGGTCACGCTACTTAAGAGAGCGGGTCCGCGAATTGATATTGCAAAGCTTGGCCAGACGAGGAACCCTTGCGCATCGAGAGCGGTTCCCGTCTACCGCGCCACACCGTAGGCCGCGTACCGCTCGCTTCGTAAAGCATCCCGTCAACGCGAGCGCGAAGTGGATAACGGATTGCTATCGAGTACCACGAGGGTCGAACCGCAAGTGGAGGGCAGCGGACGGTCCCCTTGGCTCGGGAACGTACCCGGGAAGCCACGAAGCCTTAATGTGCGACACTACCGGGGTGCCTCCGAGGCGAACAGCGGCGGTTGCAGGGAACAAACGGCAGAGGCAGTTCGATTGGGCCACGCGGCGGTTGCGCCGTATCTTGCCCCCCGCTTCGAGAGTCGGCATGACGAGAGAGGGAAACTCTACGACACCGCGCGATGGACTCGTACGGTGTAAGCCGATCGCACCTGTCACCCGGCAAGGCTGCCTCAACCGCAGGCCCGGGCGTCACGGCACCCAGGGAAGCAGCGCCGGAAGGGAGATGAGAAGGCCGGACGTGGGTTGTTAAGGAGTCGGCGTAGCGAGACGCACGCGGAAGACAGAAGACGAGGGGAAGCACGGCTACGGATGAGGCACGACGAAGACAAACGACGGCGGAGAGCTCGGAAGTGGTGACCGTACCGTAGGGCGAACGTCTGCGTTACGGCACCAGTTGATCGCCAGCGTCGATCAGGGACAGCTGGAGAGAGCGCGGCGAATGGCAAAAGACGCAAGGCGGACGTATCGATGAACAGAAAGGACCCCACCTATTCGCGCACGTGAACGCAGACGTTCACGCTTGAGGGGGGGCCATGTAGCATAACCGCCGGCTACTGTATTATACATTAGATTTAGAATTAGATCTAACACTGTAAGGTACGCACCTTACAACGTGCGCGCGCATACCTTACAGCGCACGCGCACCAACACGTGTACCCCACGTGTAGCACATGTGTGCTGTCAGCCCCGACAGCTGACAGCGTCAGAGTGCGGGCCGGCCCGCACTGTCTACAGTAAGCCGACTACAGTACAGTCCGTGCTGTACTGTAGACGGTTAATTACCTTGTACAATAAATACAGGGAGCGACCGCCGGCGGAAGACAGGCAACCCTCCACCGACAGTCGACCACCCATCTTATTCTACCACTCCCACCCGCATTCCGAGAGCGTTAGTTACCACCGCGCTGGTAGTGGACGCGCGCGACGGCCGGCGAGCTCGAATCCGCCTCCACTCTTCAGTACCGGATCGTCAACTGGTACTGCTCCGGGGCGTCGAGGCGTCGATCCGCTCGCGTACGCGCGTGTCCCCGCCGACACCGTTCTGCCACCCGCTGCCAGCCCGTGCCAGGTGGCGTTGGTTGGTCCAAGACCCTCGGTACCGTCGATCCAGGGTCTTCCGCCAAATAAGCCGCGAACACCCCTCCTCCGTGTGGGGGTGTTTATGCGACACATGCCTGCTTGTACAGCACGCAAAGTGTACTGTAGGAACCGAAACTAGTTACGCAAGTTCTTAAAACCGTTAGAGGCAATGCTTTCCTTGCTTGGCGTACGTTGCAGTTCAAGGATTTGTTCTGTTCTGTTTCGTCTTTTGGTAGTCTGGATAAATTTAGAGACGCTCTGAACCGGTGCGAGTACTTGGCAGATTTTATTGCAGTTCTACCTGGGGATCTACTGCAACATGCCGACAACCTACAAGAGGACGAAAATTGGTGAGGGAGGTGACAACTGTAGCACAGCCACAGGAGTGATATAAGATGAAGGCGCCAAGGATTTGTCCCGAAAAGATTTATTGAGGAAGCGGTGTCGTTTGTTGTGGTTTAATCAAAACAGCGGACGAAAGCTTAGAATTGATGTGCAATAGAACTCTCCTTGTTCTACAGGGAAGGACGTGTGGCGTGATTTACGTGGAAATGTGAAGCATAGTGAAGAAAAATGGCGTTGAAGGCGGACTGGTATTAAGAGCGGGACATTTCATGTACATTAACGTACAAAGACGCATACAGGACGGAGAGTGAGTTGCTGGAATATCTGGCATAATAAGAAGACTCTTTCCCCTTGTACGACGAGTCCCCACAAACAAAGGTTTGGTAATTTGTGTCGTCGTTCTACTACACCTGATTCGAACGAAGCCAGGCGCCTTGAGATGCCAAGCCTAAACGTTGATTCACTATCTCCCAGTGAGAATGAAAAATAGGAAGCCACAGCGTCAGCGAGGACTACCCCAGGAAGAGGAGGATACGTACGTAGAACAGTGCTTTTGCTCTTTCATCACCAACAAAAAATGAAAAGACTTCAATTGATAAAAAGGTGCTTGAATTGACTTGTTAAAATAAATGTGAGTCCTTGCTTGCCATTTCTAATGAAGAATAAAAGCACTGCTAACAAACAGAAATGATCTGCGCCTAACAGAATGGAGGAGGACTTTCTTTGTCAGATCCTTGCCATCACAATAAACAATCCTTATACAGTGAACTCTCGCTATAAGGAATCTCTCGGTAGAGCACACGCATTCCCCGTAGCGAGGAATTCTTGTCCCTGTGGGACCATTTATTGGGAGAGAAAAGAGTCGATCCTAGCTTGCCTACGATCTGCTGTATGCTCCTGCCTAACCTTGCCTAGTAAAGCCCTGAACTTGCGTTGCAGATCTACATCAATATTTTCCTGCAACTCATTGACACGCATTACTCTAGCAATACTAGTAATGTTTTCAGTACAGCTTAGTGTAGCTTAAACACCCCCAGCGAGAGGCGTGTATGCACAGTTCGACCGATACCCTGGAGGAGGGCGAGAAGACGGGGTGAAGCGGGACACCAGCTAACGACACCGGGCAGCTGGCCCGGCTAGCGTGGTAGAGCGGGACGGGGAGGACGCGGGGACGCGCGAGCGGTTCGACGCCTCGACGCCCCGGCGCGGTACTGGGTAACGATCCAGTACCGACGGGCGGAGGCGGAGCCGGCTCGTGGGCGTACCGCACGCGTCCTGAACCTGCGCTCGGTGCTGCACTAAGGTAATTAGCCATCGCTACCTTTGAATAAGCGGGAAGTCGGACCTTGACGGTCGGTGGGTGACAAGTCTGTGCTTGTCCTCCTCCACCGCCGCCGGTCCGATCTATATTTAATATACAAAACAATCTATAATAACACTGCAGTACCGAAGTACTGTAGTGGACTACTGTAGTACAGATCGGACCGTACTATAATACTGTCAGCCATCGAGGCTGACAGTACACGTGTGTGTGCGCGCTTCCGTCCTGCGCGGTACACGTGTGCACGTGTGCACGCGTGCGCCCTGTACCCAAGGGGTACACGTGGCCACGCGCGGTAGTACTGTAGAGCATCGGGCTCTACTGTATTGGATCCCGTTGTTGATCTGATCTAACTAAAAAGCCCCAGGGGGGGTTATACTACACTTAGCACTGGTTCTACTGCATCGACGTCGTGGGCTGAATCACACCCCCTTCTGTAATTTCCGAAACAATATTAGACATAATGTGTTAATGTTCCAGTTCCTTCCATATGTCAGCGTCGTCGGCATTTAAGAGGTTTGAAACTGACATTCTTTCTCTTAGTCTAACTAAATTTGTGATTAAATCATCCAACTCTGATGCCTCATTCTGCTCTAGAGCAGATGTGTTCACCGGTCTCCTCTGCACATGCACTTTGTCCAAAAGTACTGTAGTCATCCAACAACTAGCAATGACATTCGCAGGAATTATACCGCATGCTTCTCAGATACTTTATTGCGGTGAGCTGATCAATGGCATATATGTCTATGAAACTTTCGGGAGGAGCATCCGGAGCCCTGTTGTAGTGTGCAGTGCGATAAAATCTTTTTAGCACACTAAGTTATCTCCGTGTCCATCGGTTGCAGCTTCGAAGTAGTATTCGGTGGGAGGAATTCCACACCAACAGAGCTCAACTCCGGAATGCCAACTGCTTTCCCATGCACGATAAATTGTTCAAAAGAAGAAGAACTCTGCTTCCAAAAGTGACCTCTATGAATCTATTGAACCGTATCAGCCATTCAAAAAGCAAAGGCATGGTCATCCACGTTTTTTGTTGTGTCCATAATCGAAGCCGTGATCTGCTGCAGACTTATCCTGAAAACATCGCGGATGCCTCTCCGTACCAATAAAAATAACGGGAACGATTCTGTTCCGTCGGAATTTGTGCAACAAAGTAGTGTAATTCATTTCTTATTCTTTTTGCGCCCATGTTGAGCAGCCATAGCAATGGTTCGGTCAGGTCAATTAAAGCCTGTTTCGTCCGCATTCCATATATCCATTGCTTTATATGCGATCCATTTCGTCTGCACGCCCGGAAGGGCTTCGGATATGGCCCCAATGTCCGCATCAGCTGCTTCCCCATGCTGCTTCTTTGATTTAAGACCCCAACGTTTCTGAAACCGCCACAACCACACTGTTTTGATTTCAACTTTGATTCACGATTGCTCTGGGAGCTGCTAGTTAATGTCAGCCAACAGTTACCTATCCTTCTCCTGAATAAGTCCTCCAGTTATCCATCGTCAACCTGCATTGCGGTCATTGACCCAAGCGACCAATTAGAATTCAAGCGCCGGTTCCGCTGAGGGACGGCTTTTTGGAATTATTGGCATCAAAAATGGGCGTCTTGTTTGTGCATAGCCGTGACAGGACAAGTTTAGAAGGCGTAAAGCTTAGCTTGTGCCCATGGTTTGTTCATCTACCCAGCTCTTCCAGTCTCAGGTGCTCTTCAGCTTGCTGACCCTTACCTATTTCTGTCTGGAACGATATCCTCTGGTTGTTTGAAAGAAAGTGGCGAGGCATGATGGAATTTGCAAAATTTGACAAGCCCCATCCGGAAACATTGAGCTCTTAATTCAGGCTGGCATACTATACAGTATGTATCACAATGTAACGGCAGCATGCAATATGCTGTAAGAGACTGTTGTGAGGTGGCCGTTTCAAGTGGAACTGTACGCTCTCCAGTACAGTATTCTTCCTTGTCTAAAATTGGACCCCTCTTTTAAGCACAGGTATGCGGGTTCTGACTGATCGGCTTCTATCTTGACTTCTTAAAGCGACAAAGGAAGGAACGGCTGAAACGGTAGTAGAAATGCATGTTCGTTGACCAATTTCTATTCCGTGTAGAAAGGAATTCCTTGTCGGAGGTTTCTTATAGCGGGGGTAGACTGCACACGAATTATCGTAAATAAGGTTAATTTTGGGGTCAAAACAAATGTCCAATATGCACTCCAGAGGCCTTTGATACACGTTCTTTTCTTTGAAAGTAGTGCAACAAGGCCTTTGGTTGCTTTCAAACGACGGCATAGCTCGAAGCACAGCACGGAGGATGGCGATGCAGCTCAGTTATGGCACTTCAAAGTTCTGTATACGGTATTTTGTATGCATGAAAAAATTGTAGGAATATGCTGCGTAGTGCTATGCGCTTAGCCGGAAGGAGCGTCGTTTGAGGCCTAATTAATGTTGGATATTTTGTAGTAAATTTTGGTTGTAATTTGACGGGGTTCTAGATTGTTTCGGGCAAGCTCCAGGTGGAAGCTTGGCGGCTATGAGGTGGTAAAAGAATCCCTATCGGTACCGTGTACAGGATATGTAGAGTTTTTGCATATCCAGATACATATACCCTTTTCATCCCTATCGGACTGCGTATCTCCAAAAATGTGGCATTTTTGAGTATATCTATCTACATATTGGAAGCCGGATGGCGACAAATTTGCGTATTTGACCATAAAGAGACGGAAATTACATAACGCCACTTGGTCGAAAGACCATAGGAAAGTGTCAATACAGTACCTCTCTCGTAATCGATGCCCGGCACTACTCGTACACAATGCTCAATCAGGGCACATAAATTTCAAATTTACTCCCAACGGATAGTGTTGTGCACAGAAACACTACCAGCAAACGCAAAAATTTACACATGAGGGTAACTGCATGCAGTACCTCAATTATCGCAGGTGCTTGATATCACTTGGGGTTTGGGAAATATCGGTAGAAAAGTAATCCAGATGTGCAACTAATACATCAACGCAGATTAAAGGCTAGGTGGTGCATCATATCTGCGATTGCGAGTCAACTTTCAAAAACGGAAAATCCCGCCTTTTTGGGAGATATACCTCGCAGTGTCGGTTTACTCAAACCAAAAACTATGAAATGGAACAACTGCGCAGTTGATATTGAAAACACACTTCTCGCAGCTGCTCCCCATTTCTTCCATACATTTTACTACTACTTTCAATCAACTATATTTTAAAAGTGAATCCCTCCTGCGCTGTCCAGGCTCTTTCGAACATCACCAACCGACGCGTCAATGATATCATCGATCACAATGATGACGACGTAGCCAGTGATGATGAAAACGACTCCAATTGTCCGACTTATGATACGTTTAACAATAACGGAGGTTCTCATTCTATTAAGGCCATGTGTAACTTTGATGTAACTCAATTATTCTAGCTATAAGTTATGATTGAAGACTACGTCTCAAAGAATTGGAATGTGGCAGGGGTAGACGAACACAGTACGTGGCCCGGGATGTTCTCTTTATGACACTTACTGTACTCAAGCATGGTCAGCAATGAAACTTTACAGCTCTTCTATGTTCTGTTAAATGTTAGACCTTCGTACGTTTAGTCACTGGATTTTACGTATGATATCGGAATACATGTATGATATATGTGTGGCACGCGTTGAGAAAAATGGACAATGGCCAAGTGTCGTCTGCAGGACCGAGCGTTTTCTAATTTCGAGTACGCGAGATATGCTGTCGACGTCGCTTTTCAGCAGAGCAATCGTCCAAGTGGAAACATTTCAGAGGGGAAGCGATACTTCTCCGGTAAGCATAAGCTGTACGGGTACAAAGCGGAAGTGTCTGTACTGCCTACTGATCTTGCTATTGGATGCACGGAGCACTATCCAGGCGCCGTGTCGGACATTGAGATATTTCGCCGTAATAGACCCGTTCATGAGGAGGCATCGAAAAAGGGGCTCCGGGATTTGCGGTACACGGATGAAGGCCGATTGAGTGAATTTATGGATGGCTTCTGGGCCATACTAGAGGACAAAGGATATCAAGGTGCAGCTGAAGATCTACGTGTCCTGCACCCGGTGGGAACTTCGGCTCGTCCAATACTGTCATTGGAAGCCGGAGACTACAATCGCCAAGTATCTTCTGATCGTCTCATAGTAGAAAACTACTTTGGGAGAATGTGCAGTTCATGGACTGTACTTTCTCATATGTGGCGCTGGGGAGAGAGACTATGCGGGCACTTTTTCAGGGCGTGCCTGGCGTTGACAGTCTGAGTACTAGGACCTGTCCTCTTCGTTTTGAGGACGGCCTGCACAGTACTGGTGTAATTAATCGCATCCGTGCGATATCTACCAGTCAAATGCAGAAGAGGCTCGATGTACATGTCGAAAGCACGCAAAACTGCCATGATCGCATGTCAAGTGGCACGTGTTGTGCGCTGTTTGATGACAGTGACACAGAGTAGGGATCCGTTGAGTGCGCGTCTCTTTTGTTCTGCGTGGTAGATTTTTAGTGTACTGTATGCTGTACGCGCGGTGCGGTCTCTTTGATTTTAATCAATAAATTCGGAAAAAGTACTGTACCACGCATTTCTTAGTGAATTACGATTCTTCGGTGTAGCTGTGACCTTGGTACACGCGAACTGGTTTTCTACCGGAAGCAGCGGTAAATTGCGATTATTTGAAGTGCGCATGTTTCCTGGATGAGCCAAAAACAGTTACTTTCAATGATCTGCACTATCTCAAACTCTTTATGGTCATTCAGCAATCCATAGGAAGCCATTGCAGCGCGCAACTTGACGTAGACCATTTTTGTCGTTGTTTCCCTCCACGCCAAATAAAACTTGGCGTGGATATGAGTTTCGACACGAACTGGAAGTGCAATGGGAGCCGTAGTGCTGACAGCCTTGTTCTTCTTTCTATGAGCTTTAAGAGCGAACCGAAAATCCAAAAGCTTGGGGTGGTAAGCATGTAATGCATCGGCCTCTCTAGATTCAAGCCACTAACTGTGTAGAAATTCAATATCAATCATCGGCTCAGGCCAAAATACATTAATTTCAAACTCGTTGCCACCTCTGGGATAACTCTCGTCCCTGGGTTGGGTGAGAGGTGGAGGTTTACGCCGAGGGAGCACGAGACGCGGACGCGCGGCGCGAGTATTAACCGATACGGAGGAGCTCGCGAAAAGCGAATGGCACACGTGGCCGGTTACGCGCAGGCGCTCTGTGGTGCGTATACGGAAGCGACTGGTAACGGGATATAATCCTTTGCAAATAAACTAACCGAACGGTCGTAGATAGGCGCGAAGGGGACGGGGGCGAGTTTGCCCCAGTTTACTGTTCGGGAGGGGTGTCAGGTCTTAACCCCTCAGAGGGACGGCGTAGAAACCTGTTCCGGTACAGCACCTGCCGCATAGAGCGTGCCGGGTGCTGTACACAAATAAGATACCAGCGCCACAATTATTAACTACCGTACGGGTCCGGCCAATACACGTGTGCGGTACTATACACGCCTGATAGCTATAAGCTAGCGCACGGACGACACGTGTGCTACTGTACACGTACACCACGACACGACCAATCGGCATGCGAGCGCGCTCCACACAAGTGAGCACCCCACCCACGTGTGCACCGTACACGGCCGCCATGTTCATATCCTCCGCGCGCGTCGGTCGTTATACGACACCACCGTCCGTGACGCTCGCAGTAAAACCACCACTACCGATGCCTCAAGGAAGTAAAACACACCAAGATGTGCGCTTTGTAGTAGGCTTCGGTTCAATTCACTGAGCCAGAAGGTAAAGCGGACAAAACGTCTCACAACTGGAGCCCTCTAGAGACGCGAAACTGGCTGAGCTGTCTGACTCAGCTTCAGTATCTATACAGGATAGCATTCTTATCTTAGGGGTACGCTCTTCCACCCCCAATACAGACCTTCTGTTATGAAGATACTCCTTGGTCTCATCTACGTCTGCCACTAAAATCGTGGTTTGCATGTCGTCAAAAGTTCGAACCCAATATTGATGCATATACTTACCTTTTTTCATACAGTACTGATTGCCAAGGCGGTTATGGAAAGTACAGAAACTAGGTAATTTGTGGCTGTTAAAGAGATCGTTTGATTCCTGAACACTGTTGGGGCCCTCTGTACCACGAGGCCCCCCGCTAGACCACATCACACTCGAAGTCTTCACAGCGAGTGAGTTGTTTTGGCAGTTTCGGAGCCCTGGTACTTTGGTTCACATGACAAAGAAATTTGAGAAAATGTTCACAGTCAAGACTTGGTATGTACATAACCTACATTATTTTAAAAACAATATATTATAATTTTCTTTTTCTCGACCCAAACAATGTTTTGTTTGCTCTACTGAACAATGGTCTCGAGCGGGAACATTTGCCCGTGAGCAATGCTTCTTATCACTCTGACTTGTCATCAATACGCTCAAATACCCACTGTCAAGATGCCTCAGATAAAGAGACTCGTCAGATGTGAGAGGAGTAAAGGCGCGAGATGTTCATTTTGGGGTGCAAACGTTGCTGAATATCGCCATATATGGTAACACGTTGGTTCCAATGTCGCTCGTTGTCCTGCTCGCTCTGCGGCGGTCACTACCGCAGTAAACAGAATAAAACAGTGCTTGGCGATGACACTCAGGCGGATCCGTTCTTCCACACTGAGTTCTGCGTTTATTGTACGGAAATTCCCTGTCCGTCCATTTATCCTGGGGAATCTGTGCTCCCACGGTCTTCTGACCGTCCAGTGCTTTCCCTTCTGTCCCCGCTTGGTCACAGGGAAGCTAAATTGCAATCGTGGCGAGATCATGAATCACTCCGTAGACTCATCGGATGACGTAACAGCTTACCACATTTTGCCTGTGGTAGAAGTTACCAAAGGTCGCGAACAATGTTGACTAACTATCTGGTCTTTCGCGCCATCCGCGCTATCCATGGAAAGTTTATGCATCCCATATTTAGCCCCCACTATTGCGCAGTGTTTTACAATATGACCGTTTTAGATGTCTTATGACGACCATCATTACGCTTCCTCCAGCTTGATTTCCACTCATGTTACACCACGTAGTACAGTTCTGCTTTGTAATCGTGTACGCGATAGAGGGGTAGTCACATGTCAGCCTAACGCGCTGTCCAGACGAAACAGTTTTAGAAAGAGCGTATATGTCTGCGAAATTTTCGAATATTCATGATAAATAATTTGAAAGAACACCTTATTTATTTGGATGTTGCAGTTGTTCTCTGCAACTATGTTTAATTCAAGGACCTCATACTCCCCACCGATAGTGCAGCATGTTCCTGTTTCATCCCAAATCTTCGTGCTCTTAGCGGCAGATATGCAGAGCTAGAGAATCGACGGGTCTGTGGTACAGTGGGTCCAGGACACCTGGCACTCTAGGAGTAACTTCCATAGCGAGCGATGATTGGGCGTGGTCGGATGGCATCCCATTAGTCATTTTAGCTGACAGGTCTGTTGGTCATTGTAATGGAATATAATTAGATGATTTTGTGTAAGTAATGTAAGGGGGCCTCGTACAGTAGCAGGAGAGCAGTGTAGCTATGGTTTTTGATAACTATAAGAGCCATCGACAACTCCGAGCCTCCACCACGTAAAGGTAAGCACCTTCGGCCCAAACCCTAGGCTTCCAACTTGCCGACTCCGGCGCAGCCCCTATCATCCCTGCCCGGACAACCTTGCAGCCAGTGCGTCTGCACGTTACTTGTGTTTACGTCATCGGTTCGATTGAACACCCCTTTTCGGGTTCTTATCCCGCTCTACCATCGTTACCAGGACTCCGCTCTACAGTTACGTTCAGACGTGAACTTGCTGTACGACAGGGTTCCCTAAGTCTCTTGCAATGGTTCCGGGCATCTTTTGGTGTCGCACCGGAAGTTTGTGCCAATATTTGGAACCGTATTCTACAATACTTGCCCATCCGCAGCATACCGAAGTACCTTCTCTAGGCGCTGCTCTTTTTGAAGCTGTACGCCTCTGAGCATGTAAATGCTAGCATGGCACATGTCAGCAAGAAGACATTTCCAAAATGTGCCTGGGAGCTTGTAAACCATATTGCAGGTGTTGAAGTTGTATGTAATTCACGAGTCCGAGGACTACCGGATCACTGGCATTGGTCAGTACGGCTGTTCTGGCAGTTTTTTAAGATTTGCCTGCGCTCGAAATCATTGCCCAAGGACGGAGCCAGTTGAATGGAATTCTTTACAAGAATTTCTTTCAGATGTTTGGTTGAATGCCAGTTTTTAAAGAGTTTCTATCGACTGTCGCGTTAACGAAACAGTTGAGTACAATTATATCAAAGACTGCTTGAGCGCTCAAATATCCACTGTTTCGAAAAATGTAGCACGAAAGACTGGACAAAACTGGCATTGTCAGCCAGTCTTTCATATGCGAGCATCCAACATGAAAGACTGCAAACTTGCGCCCATGACTGCCAGTTGTCCTCATGACTGGCAGTATTTCGACATGACTGTCCGTGTTGATACAAAACATCTTCTAAAGGGTATTTAGATACGCACGTTACTGCCAGATTCTCTAGCCTTTCTTTTACATATAAACCATATCGAACTTTATACTTCTACCTAAACGTCACTTTCACCGGGGCGATACTGCTAACCTCGTAGTTTCCTGCCATTCTAAAATTACTACATGCACTTGCATTCTTATACATGGGCTACACAAGAATGACACCGACAAAAGTCGTCTTAAAAACTACACGGTAGCCCAATTCAATAACGTAGGTTGTTGCTTGTGAGAGCACACGTGCCCCTATGCCATACACGATCTAATGGTTCTTCCTATGCATGATTATTAGCGCTGTACATCAGGCAACAGAATGTCCTTCACGAAGCAGGTACTCAAATACCTTGCTCCATAAAATGGTCTTCCATCAACTACCTTGCCTACTTCTGTTACGAAATTGAATATTTAGATTTTGCGTCTGTTGGAAACATGCCCCTCATATCCGGTGACAGACATAGGGGCTTTTGACTTGACATAATGATGTTAGGTACGTGCCAGACCCCATAGATAGCTTGTAAATGTATTTTAGCAGTCACAAAATAAAAGTACTGGTGAGCTGAGTCCCTTAATGTAGTTCAGGATGAAGACCGTACCCGTCGTAGTGCTGTCCGTGTAGACAGAGTTTGTATTGCGCTATATCAACTTTATGTCCGTCCACAAAGGAATTAAGCAAAACACCACACGATTCAAGGTAGCAGTAATGAACGGTCTTCCGGAGTCGGACAATGAACCCAATAGAGGTATTGACTATTGTAGATGCCAAGAAAATGTCTAGTAATACGTTTATGGAAATATGTCATACTCCCATAGGTCATTGTCGATACCACTCTCCAAGTCCGATCCATACTCTGCTGGACAAGGTATCGTATGACTTTCTCCTGTGAATCGCTTCGAAACGTATGTGACATACTTGTCATTTGCACATTCCAACTCCTTTCCTCTTGAGGGAATCTTTTCGAAGTTGGCTTGAAGAAAGAGTCTGATATATACAAATCCCGCATCTATGCGGCTCCTACAGTCCCTAAGCAGTGTACCGGCCATTCTAAAATCCCTCTCGATCCGCGCAGTCGACGCAGTATGGCCAAGTATGGATCGCGCTACGATACTTAAAGTGGGGTAGCGTAACGACATTGACTTCCACCATTTCAACAGAGCCCGGGCTGGTAGGCTTCCACCCCGCGCCTTCTCTTTGTTAAGATATGTATTAAGTTCTTCTCGCAGAACGTTGCCTAGGGAAAAAGTTGTGCACTTCATGATGCATCATCGTCATCCTGAAACTTGTCGAATTTATTAGCTCCCGAATCAACCAATAAATTGTTTGGTACATGCAATGCATGCACTGGGGCATGGGATTCTAATTACTCAGAAGTTTGCAGCTGTGTTGAGACAATTCCTGCCTCTTCGTGCCTACCCTTACCGACGGCTATCATCATATCGAATATCTCCGTATATATTCCAGATCGAGAATGTTCAGCTTCGTTCGGGTTCATCAAGCAGTCCATACATTTTCATGTTTTGAATGATGCATGAAGGAACACCTGAAGTTCCAACATATTCGATCGCCGAGTCCCATTGTACCCCGAAAAAAGCGCTTCTGGAAAGACTCTCGGAGCATAATTCGAGTTGTAGTGGTTCGAGCCTGAATTTGCATCGGGCTGCGCTGCACGGAGGGGTCATTACCAGATGAATAGCCTGGTTAAGAATGATCATAAAGCCCTAGGGAACTGGTAGAACACAACACGTACTTCCGAAAACGACACATGGCAAGGAAGACGTCAATACCAGAAGGGTAGCTAGCAAGCTTAGGCTAAAACGATTATGTCCCCAACTGGTTTCATGAGGGAGAAGCACTCAATGAGTGTCGTGCGTTCTGTATCAATGGGAAACGAAGTCTTCTCGGCATCCCGATAATGCTTACGGAGAGTATCCCACAGTAACAAAATCGCTCAAGCACACGAATTGTGCCCAACCACCTGCAGGCCGCACATGTGCCGCATGTCTTGAATGAGCTTCAACTTGGACCACCTCTCCTTAAATTCTAGATCATTGAATGTTTTTCGCATGATGTGGCTTTTATGAATATGCTCAATTGTGCGTTTGACGGCCTTCAGAAGGTCACGAAAGTCTTTGTTCTTTGACTTTTGCGGGTTAATTGTAGTCCCAAAAGCTTCTACAAGAGCACTGTTACACATGTAACTTACGCACCAATCCCACTGGGACGGTAGGAGTGTGTTGCATAGAAGCTTAACGTCAGACCCACTATCGGAAGTAGCATTTAGAAAATTTGCCGGACGCAACTAGTATTCTCCAAGAACGGCCTCGCACTATAACTTCAATACATTGGAAAGCTGCGTACAGTCAAAACTGTCAGCTGGCCGAAATATTCCGATGGCAAGGAGATGGCTACACATCTCCCACTTCTTGTTCACAAAATAGATTCGGAAGCCAATATACTTAATATTGGATGTTTTGGAAGTTCATAAATCCAAATTTAAATGAAAACTGGGAATCAGAACTGACTGCACTGCTTTTAGCATCTCTGTTCGCGTACGTGCAGCAGTGGCAATATACATTTCCAAAATCAGCTTTTTGACAGTGCGGGAATGCATGTCCGAAATGTTACTGAGTCATCCGTAACGAGCATCGATGTGAATGTGCGAAACTCTGCACACTCCACAATACTGAATGGAAGAAAGTTCTTGACAATTAACTTAACAACATTCAAATTGGTGATAGCGACACAAATTGTCTGAGTCGACAGCACTCATGAGCAACTAGCGTTGCTTTGCATTCTTCCTGCGTAGAGACGTCTTGTTCTTTCGGATCGTCAATGACCGAGAGCCCGAAATTTCGTGCAGTTTCCAAAGATGATCGGATGCAATACTAGTATTCTTACAATCGTTTATGACCATGTGACACGCAGATGTTGCAAGACAATGCTAATTATCTTCTCTATGTCCTGAATAAGATTCTTCGCTCGTACTACATAGTTGTAGGTGACAGACCGGCGTTGTGCAGCAGTGTCGCATGCAAAAACAGTAAAACCTTTGGGAGGCGTGAAACCGTTCATGCGTGTCTCAAGGGACTCAATGTATTCCGACGAACTTGCATTGTGTTTTGGCTTGAAAGTTCTTCTTGGATTCGTGGTGGTACGGGAGGATCTGTGGCATTGCTGAGGGAGCCCGAATAACTGAAGCGATGGGTGTAGCTAGGGTGGCCCTGGTTTGGGACGACGGTAGACATGATTGGATGGGCTCCTCCGGGGGAATGGCGGTTAGTGATGTGGCGGAACCTGGAAGATTTTGCGTTACATTTGGCATTAGCGATGAAGTTCGGGGAGGATTGAGAATATCAGAATCAGAGATAATAGTTTGATATTTTCAAGGAGCATGGAGTGAGTCAGATTCCATGTCGTGGTGGAGTTGCGAAATGGAGGGAGAGAGAAAGGCAGGATGAGATGGAAATTATAACGGGACTGAAGCGGAGAGTAGTGATCAAGAGTGATGGAAGCAGTTCAAGTGCGAAAAGTGGACGGCGAATGGAGTTGTTCCTGATTGATCGTCGAGGTAAAGGTTTCGTTTCGGTTTTGACTCGGCGGGAGCCGAAGTGTTGGTGGGTGCTCCCATGTTTGTTGTGTTTAGGCTCCATTGCTACTTATTCGAATACTTTTCTGACAAGTGGCAATGTGAGCCAGGGGCACCGTGGCCGAACGATGAGGAGGCTACCGTTGGGTGGCTGCCTACAGTTTGAGGGGCATTGAGCTTGGATTAATGACAGATGGGTCAGAACCTCCAGAATATTTAAACAAGTCGTCACGTTGGCCCGATAGCGGTTGACCTCTGAGGTTAGAGTTCATTGTTTAGATTTTGTGCGCAACATACCTTGCAATGGAAAGCATCTTGAACGCAGGTACGCCAGGAGCTCTCCTCGTGGAATTCTGTCCTGCGAGTTGGCGTGAAGTGCTAGGTCCATGGTGTGCTAGCACGGTGCCCGGGAATTGGTTCTGCTGATCTCTCGTCTCAGAGATACGGAGGAGGGATTTGGCCCACTACCATCCGGGTGGTCATCTGATCAAGGTCCCCCACTTTCGCCACTCGTTAAGTGAATACGTCATGCCTTCCGAAAGGAGAGTACGTCCGAGTGTCCTTGGCTCGAGCGCATTTCGCGTGTTTGGGAAAGTCGCGAGACTGACCTCGAGGGAGCCGAATCCGTGGGACGCTTGATGTCTTGGGAGAATGACATTCATGGTTCTGAAGAAGTGGATTTGGGGAATTTCTGTCAAGCTTCAGACTCTGTTTCCGTCACGATCGATGGACTGGAAAGCTTCTGATCCGAATCGGCCGATGAGGCTGATTTACAGAAAAGACTTATCACTCTCTGGCGCATTGGGTACGGGCCACGAAAATGTGCTGGTTTTAGGGAACGCTATGCCTCATTTACTCATCCGGAGAGGCTTATCGCTTTCAAGAAGAAATTTGTTGCATCTACATGTCGGCTTCTTAACATGGAAGATTGCATGGGTATGTGTCGCCTGCTGGCCATTCCTGAGGCACGGTTTGTTGGTTCTCCCCTCGGCATTTTACGGCAGTTGCTATCGCAGCTACTCTCGTCTATTCTGGCAGGGACGCGAGAGCCCTTGTTTGAGGGGCCAGCGCAAGCACCCATTGCAAATGTTGTTGTCGGTCATGCTACTGGACGAACCGAAGGCCTCGAGGCTGCTATCGACAGTGGTGTCGAGGCACGTCACCCGTCATAGCAAGCTGCTAGTCGCCATGATCCATTGATTGCGAACGAGGACTCACTAGCCTCGCGATTGCATGTCGCGGAACATGCGGCTGGTATTGACTCCGAATTGGAGGCGGATCCTGAGTGCGATGAAAATGGTGGCGATCTCGTGGGTGACACCCTGGTGCAGCCCCTCATTCGTCCATCTGGCCTTTCGGTGGCTGAGGTTGAAAAATACGACATGCTGGTGGCTCGTCTCCCTCGTACGTGGCAGACTCACCTCAGTACGGGACTTAAATTTACCCGTACCGTGTCCGAGTATCGGTTGAGAATTATGACTAAAGAGTAGTTTATTGATTATCTCGAGGTTTTCAATCAAGAAAAACTGGTCATTCGTCAGATTGTAATGGGGAAGACAAAGACCCTGATTCTCCCGAGGTCGCTGCGGAGTGAAAGGCCGCGAATGACATGCATCACAGTCACAAAGATCGCCTCGTCACGTCCACCTTCGCCCCTCACGACAGAGTTACTGGACCGCGGATATTACACTGGACCCGGAACGGAAGTGATTTACAGGATCGGCTCAACCGGGCCTGAGCTATTCTGTCCAATGATTCGGGGGAGACTCCCCTCAAGAGTGAGATCACCAGCACGGGTCAGCACCTTATTATTGCAATTGACTCACTGCATCCTGCCCTCGCCGTGCGCAGTGATGCATTGGAAAGTCTTGTCCATCGCCTGACTGTTCTCTTCAGTGTCGCTGAAGAATACAAGCGTTACAAGAGGCCACAAGCGTGGGAAGGGACGGAGTTGTTCCTTGGCATATTTGGTGGGAGTAGCGCTGCTGCAGCGATGCAGCATCGTACAAGCTGCTCCGAAAGTCCAAAGCCGACGCGAAAACATCGGACTCCCACTTCAAGTACCGCTCCCTGTTCCTCCCTTCTCTCTCCGTTCTCCGCCGTTCTCCCTCTCGCTTTGTCCATTTGTAATCTCTCTGTCTTTTTCCTATTTTCTCTACATTTTCTCTATTTTTCTTTCTACACTACTCTCTCCTTCGTTGTTGTTCACACCGGTCTCAGATACTATCACCGACTACCTACGACTACCTACGTTTACCTACGTTGTCGTTGTTGTCGCCGCCTCTACGTTTTGTGCGTAATTTTCATTACAAGTAGGTGTCTCAATCTCGATTTCCGGTCTCCATCCTCATCACTTGTGTCACTGTGAACAAAATCTTCTGGTAAAAAGACTTGGAGGACCGGGAGTTGTTGTTAGAAGGGAACTGTCTTGCTGCGTTCGAGTCGTCGCCGGAAGCTTTGAGAAAGCAGCCAGTATTTTGTAATGTCGTCGGCGGCGACTACGTCACGCTCCTTCACCGAATGAAGGCGTCAGGGATGCTTCACCTGTTCGAGTCGGGACAGGGTGTTCTGGAGAATGGAATATTCGGGTTATCTAAGACTGTGGAATCAGATTGTTCTCAGCGAGTTATTTGAGATGGCAGCCGTTCCAACCTTTCCTTCAATCAGGAGCTGGCAACGGTCGTCCTCCCCTCCCCTGATATGCTAGGGGAGGTTTTCCTGCCTTCATCTCAACGCCTTTTCGCGCCGACCTCGGATGTAAGCCAGATGTACAATCGTCTGCTCGCTCCACAGTGGCGTTGGAGATACTTTAGGTTGCCGCGTGTTTGGGGTCCCATCTTTTGACCCTACTCTGAAAGAAGACTACTATCACCCCGCCCTCAAGGTTATCCCAATGGGTTGGTCTCTCGCAGTACGTTTCGCCCAAGCCGTACACCTCAAGATACTCCGACTCACTGGTGTCCCGGCAGGGACTTTGCTCCTTCAGGGTAGTTTCCTTTCTTCGCCGCCTTCCTGTGATGCTGCCGTCCCTTTCCTGCCCTACATTGATGATCTAGCTGCCCAGAGAACTTGTGCATATCACGAGTTGAAGCGCATCGCTTCTTTCTGCATCGTTCTAGTGCGCTTTCGAAGCGACCCGCAAGTACGAGACTCACGGTTACGCCGCTTAAACGATTCGTTATACACATCTGTGGTTTCCTTGAAGAAATTGTCACTCTCCTGCTTGTTGCCCACGATTGAATACTCAGACACGGATACCCAAGCTTGTGCGAGGGCCGCGTTCTCTTGAGAATTGAAACTGAGGCCTCAAGTCCTTCTGTTCGCTGCAGATAGTGCGACGAGAGGAACAGCACAGATTTCCGGAGAAGAGTTGGATGTTGTGAAAGCCTGAGTTCGTGGTGGGAACTTTGACAGTGCGGAAGAGGAATGGCCTGTCGCATTGCTCAGCGCCTGTGGGCTGACTGGATTGTTTTGAGCGTGCGCTACTTTGCGGATCTCAGGTGAGATGTCCAGGAGGGATGCAGCAGACAAGAAATGCTCATGTAAGAGCGACAGAGGTTGTGAAGATGGTTATTCTACATTGCGAATGTCGTGGGACCTGTACAGCGAGGACAGAGCTAGCCCTAAGCGACTGGCAGTGTCCGCGGTGGTGCGCCGCAATCCCCGAAATACAAACGGGAATTTTTCCGGGTACTTAAATCAAGGGGAAATTGAAGGGACTAGAAATCCGGGGGTTACTAACGCACTGACGAGACAAGATCCCCGGTGGCTTTCCTGGACTTTCGGTTCGCGTCGCTCGATCACCTCCGTTCCGCTCCCTTCGCTGCGCACGTTCAGGGAAACCGAGCCTCAGCTTCCGCTCGAGTCTAACATTCCCACGACAACGACCGCACTGTCTCGCTTTTTCTGCCATTTCTCAACCAATAAAAATATTGCATCTAGATGGTCCAATGAGTTATACGCGTACCCTTTCCGATCGGAAAGGGTACGCGTATGAATTTGGTCGACCAGACTGGACAGAATTGATCCGAAACTCTAACCCGGAACAAAACATTTTCGCAAACATTTGCCCGGTGAGGTGGTTTTGGCCGAACCAAACCCAATTGGGTATTTAGTGATTTGGCCACGACCAGTGCGGACACTTTAGTGGGCTGATTTCAGATATAAATGGCAATCATAAGCCCAAATGGCATTTTCTTATATGAAAATCTCGCACAATATTGCCAGTTTTTAAAATACTGGATCCAGTCGTTGTGACAAATGTTCTGTTTTTGTAAATCTGGAAAGCAGTTTTTACAAACAAATATGTGGAACAGAACAGTGTTTCATGTCTGACCGCACAGGACAGGCTGTCATTAGAGAGGAGTATATATACACCTATAGAGGACGACGATTAAAGGAAGCGGCCATCGGACCCCGTGATCACACATTTCACGCATATATGGCAGTAGATAAACAACTGACATAGCCGGTGAATGCGAGATTTGGCGCTCATCTCGAGGAAGGCTGGTCACCCCGAAATGATCCCTCCTGCTATAGGGACGCCGAACAACCTATGAGATACTGGGAGAAAACCGAATATTCATATCATTTGCTTCACTACTGTACAGCCTCAGACAGTCACACAAACAAATCAATTGACCCGTATCTGGAATTTTTTTATTCAAAATCAGGGATCTGCGAATCATATTGCGTAAAACGAAAGCGATGATTCACACGTTGCCTGCGCCTCTCTCTGTACCTCTGCAGGACCCTTCTCCTTTTATCAATTGCAGTTTCTGCAATCTGGTGCAAGCGACAACGCATGCGAGTAAACCTCTCGTGGTCGGGAGCGCGAAGAGGCTGCCACTTAATATGACAATTGGTTAATGCAACACCGAGACGGAAGTAGTCGTCATAGATAGCCTCTCCCCACCTCCACTTTCGTGACAAGAGGGTCCAAAGCCCACAAAGTCTCCCGAAAAAATTCTCTACGATAATCCGGTCACTCGACAGCTTGCGGTTGTATCTCTCATCGCTGAGAGAAAGGCTTTCATTTCTCGGCTTCTTTAGGGGGGTCACTCCTCGCAAAAACTCGGCCACGCCCTGGTAGCCCTTGTCCATTAGTGCAGCCCACATCTGAGGGTGCTCGACACTCAGCCTTCCTATGTCTTCCACATCTCTCTCAGAACCAATTTTGGCCAACTGTGCCAAATGCCAGTCACGATTGCGCTGTAGAATCTCAAAATCTGAAACTGACCCCGGGTAGTGGGCGGTCATGCCGAGAGCCAATCCGTTTGGCATTACGGAAACCTCAACTTTGAATCCGTATAATTTGTGTTTGCCGCTAAAATATCTCTTGCCTTCTTCGAGGCTACCGCTGGGTCTGAATGCCTGTTGGAACGTCACGTCCATGGCGTATCGAGCCTCCGGGAAAGACTTGAACATCTGCTGCGAATCGCGGAGATCGGACATTTTGCTGAGGTCCCCGACCTTGTTTACGAAGCAGTCAAACAAATATTGAGAAATTAAAGAAGCAAACCGTGTGACCAAGCGCTCGAACGTCGGCCCTTTCATGTCGAACACATGTGTTAACATATCCCATTGTCCTCCGTGCTTCAACACGGTCATCGTGATGAATAGAGCGTCCTTGCCAGATACTTTGGACCTCTGTCCTCGGCCAATATTGTATGTCTGAGTGACATATTCAGAAACGTGGTTCCACAGGAGTTCGAAGTTGCGAGGCAAAAAATTGGTCATATTCGTGATGGCCTCTGCGCCACTTTCGTTGTAGAATGTGTCGAACAGCGGGCAGGGGGAATCGGCGTCGTCATCGGAACTCATTGAGTTCCGATGCGGACTGAATTGCGCAATTTTGTCGTCGCGCTCGATAGCCGTGTCAGCTAGGAGCTGGAGTGCCGCGGCGGCGTGGTTGGAAGGAAGTGAGGCCATAATGGGGAGGGATTTGGAGTTAGGAGATGGAAGGGGATTGTAGTGGTGTGGTGAGAACAGTTTGGAGGGGGAATATACTGTATATGACGAGTGGGGGGTCGGTGCTTAGTTAGAGGAGACCCTCCAACTGCACAAAAGGGCGGTCTTTTCGCGAGGACTCCGTAGTAATTTCGAATTTCTGCATCGTTGGCATGTTTTTGGTACGTGCATTTTCTCTTTGCTATTTTGATATCAGCGGTTGAGTTAAAATATACGGGCCATGGCCGTGATTTGGAAATCTCTGCTCACTTACGTTGCCATTACTGTATTCTCTAGTTGTTCTACGCATAGGATTGGCTCTTTCGCCTGTGCCCGCGTCTTTGCGACTTTTCTCTAGTGGACTGTCGTATCAAGTTGAAGCGCAGTCTTGGCCGGTCCAATCGTCCGAGATGCGATGAATATACTGTAAGAAGAGAAAGCGCCTTAACGCAAGTGCCTCCTCAACGAAGTCTGCAATGATTCGATTCGGTTGTGTTTATTTTTGTTAGCGTGTTCCTCACGACCATGTAGCTTCCCCTTTTCCCTTCTCTCCATCAGTTCCCTCTCCTCCTGTTATGTAGAGTCTTCCGCAGCCACTATTACTTCCGCAGCCACTATTACTGATGGTGGGAAATGCATGCTTACGTGACGACCATTCGCATGTTTCAAATGCAACTTGAATGCAAATTTGAATGCAACATAAATTCCATTTAGCAGTTCGTATTCTTCTCGGTGCATTCTCTTACATATACATCTTTCAATTAACGATTTTTCATCTAATTGTGACTACTAACGTTATTTTTTAGATTTATTGGACTTGTCGTTTTGTCGGTTGGCAAGATAGCAATTACAAAATTAGTGTTGATGGTACGGATTGTCGCATATTGGAACCAACGCCCTCCTCACCTTCTGGGTTCTCCCAAAAACCTAAATGTCCGGGGCTGCAATATGCAGTTGCTGTCAATATTGGTAACGCTAACATGGTGTGGGCTCACGGGCCCTTTCCGTGTGGAAATATAATGATCTTCGAACATATCGGCTCAGGTTGAAGACACTACTGCGTCAAGGAGAAAAAGCAGCGGCGGGTGGTGGGTATTAGGACCTATCGTGAAGATTTCCATTGACGACAAATGGAAATGTGTCATTTCCTTTCGTCAGAGCCTGCCATGAGGTGCTAAAATAGTGCGTTAAGAAATTTGAGGTATTGGGCGGAAGGATCCGGCACCGCCTCAACTTGCACTCTCCCTGTTTCTTTGCAGTTGTCAACCTTGTCCGACGTTCCATGGACAATATAGAGCTTACGCCAAAAAGAAAATGAGAAATTAATTTGCAAATTTCAGCAACCCTGAATGCTGAAATGTGATACAGAAATGTAATGTGTGAAATCTGAAATAGGGCTTACGCCGCAATAAACCGGAAGGCACATGAGTATCACAGCGAGTATTACATACACAAGGGTCGGCTGGGGTGGACGACGCGAGTGCCTCACCACTGCAAACATGGCTCCATGCAGACAAAAGGACTACGCCACAAGTGCGGCAAGAAAACGGTGTTCCGAATCTCGTGCCGTGCGGCAAGCCATTGCGCGACGTCGACAACGCAATAGAGCGTCTCTACCATCCTCCACCTGCCTTCTTCTCCAAGTTACCGGAGTGTACGTCCACCACCGCAGTGACTACATACACTGCATTACTCGCCGCAACCGCATCTTCACAACTGATTTTACATTTAATTTCAATGCGTTTAGCGACCTGGAGTGTCTTCTGCATTTTAGATTTCGCTCAGAGCACCTCATAGAAATGATGAAGGTGATGGGATGGCCGTTGGAAAAGACTTGCACTCGTCGCAACCGGTACTCAGTCACACCAATTCTGTCTTGCTGCGTTGTATTGAAACGGCTGGCGACACCTGCGAGGTGGACTGACATGGAGCTTTTGTTTGGCAAACATGCGCCACAGCTATCCGAGATTCTTTGGGAGGCTGTTGAGCACCTCGTGCAGGAACGACAGCATCTGATTACGTCTCCCTTGGACAAAGACTTTATGGAAGAGAGATTGTCGATGTACGCAGAGGCCATTTATGCAAAAGGAAGCGCGATGGACAACTGTGTTGGCTTTATTGACGGCACAGTGCTGGCTATAGCTCGCCCGAAGGGTAATTTAGCGCAACGAGTAGTGTATAACGGCCACAAGAGGAAGCACGCGCTAAAGTACCAGGCTGTAAATACGCCTGACGGCATGATTCAGCATGTCTACGGTCCACTAGAAGGGCGCCGCCACGATTGGACCTTGTATATACGAAGCGAGCTTGACGAAACAATTCCTTCGGTCCCAGAGGCGAACGGTGTAAGATACAGTTTATACGGTGACTCTGGATACAACCCCAGATGGTTTATGGAGGTCCATTTTCAAGGTTCGAACCTCTCTCCAGCCCAGCGAGCTTTCAAAACGTCTATGTCTGCAGTGCGCATAACTGTCGAATGGATATTCAAGGAGATCAAGATGCACTTCGCGACCGTGGACTTCAAGCGCAAAATGAAGATCAACGAGGCACCCATTGGACTGCTTTACCTATCCTCTATGATACTGTCAAACTTTCGGAACTGCCTATATCCAAACCAGATATCCCGCTACTTCAAATGTACCCCTCCAACTCTTGAGGAATATGTTTTTCACAAAGGCGAATGATGTGTCACCGACGGAAAGTTTTGCCCAAAACGGTTTTATGGTATTTAACGGTATCTACAGCATTAATATGGGTGTTATAAGGCGTGCAATGGTGCTCTGGGCCGTTGAAAAGGCTTCGAGGCACTTTTTTGTAAAGTTTACTTGTTTCGGTTAAATGCATCTATCATGGCCTTGAACTTTTCAAGCTCTAACTTTTGGAGCTCTACGCGCTCCTCAAGGCGTTCACGTCGCTCTATTTCGCGCTCTTGTCTGCGCTCATCGCGCTCTCGCCCTCGATCGGCACGGTCTTCTACTGCCTTCTCACGCTCAAAAGCAAGACCCTCACGGTCAAGATCTACGCGTGCAAGATCTGCGTCTTTCAAATGCTCACCGAACCTGTCCATCTCCGTTTCGAGAAGTGCAGTTTGTCTCTTCTTTCGCTTTTTCGCACTACTTGAGGGCTCCTAGTTGCATACCTCTGTGGCGTTATCATCGTCATCGCTCTTGTTTTTGCGCTTCGTCGCCAAGTCAACCAAGACCTGTCCCAGTCTTTCCTTGTCTTCTTCTTTCTTCCTTTGGGATGTCTTAGCAGCCTTCTTTTGCACGTCCAAGTCATCGTGTGCTTCTCTCATAGTCATCAGAAGGTCAGCTAGCTCTCCCATTTCACCCCCACCAACACCAGACAATCTCTGGTTAGCATTGTCGGCATGATCGTAGTCCTTTTGTAGCCTCTTGTGCCTGTCCTGCACCGCCTTCCAACTTACATTTTTGCCTTTTGTATCGAATGCCGGATTCGCTGAAATCTTCGACGGGGCCACCTCAAATAGCTTCTTTGTTTCACCAAAAGCTGCAGTGTGCGCCCTAGATGCAGCCACCTCTCGCGCAATGACGAGATCCTGCGCAGCAGTAAAGCGAGAGCTTCTGCCAGGTTTTGCAGTTGCCTGTGAATCGGTCTCGCTCGTCTTATCTTGGATTACTTCAGCCATGTTTTTTCCCGATGAGAGGATCCTGTCCCTGTGGCGCAACTGTCTTCTTCCAATTTATCCCCCGCGGAAAATAGGACAGCTGTCATATTGCTTTCCTCACATCTTTGCAGAAAGGTCTTCACTAACTGGTCACAATTCCGCATCTTTGATCACATGCTTTCTACAGATTTCTGCAATAAAGCTTTCAGTGTAATTTTGTTTGAAGAATTCTGCTTCAAATTTTACAGAAGTATGCCTGCGTAAGCTCCCTAATGGCGAAGCCGTATTCAACACTTACGAGTAAATTACTACACGGTATACTGGTCAAAGGCTTTGTTTCAAATTATTTGAATTACCGATCTTTTCTGGTACTTGCTGTACATGCGCATCTGCCGTCGGATATTGGGCGACTCCTGAAATTCTAAAATCGCAAATTGTGTTGACCAAATCGGGATTTTGTGACACACAAACGGCGCGTTGTGCACACACAACGCGCCGTTTTCTCGGACGGGCGACCCCATGCTAGGTTAAATGTGTATCGCACAAATGTCAAAATGTGCGCGCGTACAATCCAAATTTACTGTACACAGAGAAAGCGTCGGCCGCCGCCCGACCGACGAGACTCGACATCTACATCCTACCGAGCATGGCTCTGAATGAGAAGTAGCAATAGAATAGCCATTTGGTCATTCATGGTTCTGACGGTGGCTGCTCGGTGAAAACACCATCATGATTGAGCTTAGCTCACAGCACACACTGTAGATAGAGCTCCGACGGCGTCATCGCCGGCGTCCGGTGCCGTGCTCGTCGTTAGGAACGACCCTGACACACCGTGCTCGTCGTTAGGAACGAGTTCAAAGCATGCGTACAGTAGGGGGACGCACATTATGTGCGCAAGCATTTCCGTGGTAAAACTCATTTTTTGTTCACAAAAAAGAAAAATATGACTCTGACACAAAAAATAATTTCCGGAGGCGCCCATTTATGTTTTTATGTGTTTTTGCGCATTATGGGGATACTCGCGGTCTGAGTGTATTTAGCCAGCAAATTTAGCCATACCGATAGGGGTGCGCTCTATGGAAAAGTGCTGGTACCGAGAGAGGGACACACAAAAAAAAATGGAAGGACAAGCGGACGGCAAACGCAAGCAAACAGTATGGTTGTGTTGATATGTGAGGTGGGTTTTGAATAAAAAAATCATGACTCAAGTTTCTGAGAAAGCATGAGAAAGTGAAACTCGGCAGTGTAGTTGAGTTGTACGATGTGGAAGGAAAGAGATTAATGAGAAGTATATGGTGTTCCCGGTGGTGTTTAGGAGTGTGTGGGATAGAAGGAATTCTGAGCAACGTTGAAGGGGTAGGGTATGTAAGACAAGTTGGAAAGCAAAGCGGCGGGGTTGTACCTAATGTGGACAACATTGGTGGTGTTTGAATGGGTTCAGAAATGGTGTGCAAATGAGTTTTGTAAAAAAAATGGTTGGGCTCAAATGAAAACAACGACGCCCTCATTTTTTAATAGTTAAAATATGTTGTGGTGATGTGCCTGTCAACAGGCAGTGGTCGGAGGCAGTGGTAGGAGGCAGTAGTGTAACATTTATGCGAGGCGTGGGCGAGTGTGGGGAGTGGTCGGGTAGAGAGCGGATACAGTAGTTGTTGACGAAACGGTGTAAATGAAGATGCAAGTTTGTGTTGTGTGAGATTGGGAGTTTGCAGTGTTTCAGGGGTAGGGACGTGGTTGGGCAAGAAAATGTGGGCATAGGTTGAGGATAGACGCGGTTTTTGGAAACGCGTGTTGTACAGTACGTGGGCACACGGGGGCGGGGTGCTGATGTCATGAATGGCAGGCGTAAAGTTTAGAGCGAGGCAAGGGCGGGTTGTGATCGACGTTGCGGTGCGATGTACAGTGGGGATGCATGCGTGCGGTAAGAAGCGGGGGGCCTGTTGGGGGGGGCGGTGGAGGGATGGTGTGTAATTGGATGACAGCTGGTGTTTTGGCGTCTGTGCGAAAAAAAGTTTAACGGTGAGCGTGTATAAAAAACGAAGATTGACACCCCAGATTCGCCCACCCCCGCCCGCCCCGCGTTCTCCCGCAGAATGATCGCCGCATTTGTCGTGACGCGCAGCCTCCACGGGGCGGGGGGGGGCGGTCCTTACGAGAGGGGGAGGCCTGCGCCGGGGCCGCCGGGCGTGCCCCGCGGAGATATTTTGCAGCGG
>NW_005178989.1:217081-218768 GCF_000350225.1 Chondrus crispus
TGGAGGCTGCGCGGCGCGGCGGCGGGCGGCGAGGAGGCGGACAACGGCGGAGGGAGGGGCGAGGCCGCGGGGAGCGAGGCCGCGCTGGGGGACGGCATGGGCATGCTCGCGAGAAGGGTGGGCCTCGCCGTGGCCAGGCGCACCGCGGAGGAAAGCGTGCGCAGGGTGTCGAGCGAGGGCGTGGACGCGGCGGTCGGGCGCGTGCGGGAGAGGGGCGAGGTGTTTGTCAACGTCGCCGCGGGCCGCGCGATGACCGTGCTCATGGGCAAGGTGATGCCGGAGGTCGCGCGGGGAGCACTGTGAATTTATTTCTTTTCATCTAGAGATAATGCTCCGCCCGCGCCCTGCCGGCGCGCGGCGGTGCGTGTGTACTGTATAAATAAAAAAAAAGGAAAAACCTTTCTGTCTTTGCCCGCGCTCGGACGCCCCCGGCAGTGCCGATGCCCGTCTCGCGCGAAGCGACGACCTGCCGTTTGCAACCGTGCGGAGCGACGGAGCGACGGAGCGACGGAGGGTTGATGCCGTCCCGTCTGCAACCGTGCGGAGAGCGACGGAGGGAGATGCCGTCCCGTCTGCAACCGTGCGGAGCGAGAGCGACGGAGGGTGATGCCGTCCCGTCTGCAACCGTGCGGAGCGAGAGCGACGGAGGGTGATGCCGTCCCGTCTGCAACCGTGGCGGAGCGAGATGCCGTCCGCAACCGATGCCGCCCGCAACCGATGCCGCCCCCGCCAACAGCGCCTCGCCGCCCCCGCCCCACCGCGCCCCCGCCCCCGCCCCACCGCGCCCCCGCCCCACCACCGCGTGTAGGAGAGACTCAAGACCTTGGTCGTGTTTACTGTGGGAGGAGCGACGGCGGTGATAATTACCGGTGGAGCTATATGCACGTGTAAGATACGACACCGCGCATCATTCCGTCCGCAACCGATCAAGCCCCCGCCCCGCCGCGCATTACACACCGCGCGTCTTACTCTGCCGGCCCGCCTATCGCCATCCGACACGCAACAGCCGGCACCGCACCCGACTCCTCCACTGCCGCGTCCACCGCCGAGTCCACCGCCGAGTCCACCACATAACCCCGCCATCCGCCGCCCTCCAACCCCTCCCTTCGTCATTCCGTTCCGCATCCCGTTCCGCATCCCTTCCGCTTCCCCCCTCCCCCTCCCCTGTTCGGTAGAATTTGATTTAGGATTCTTTTGCGTCATGTCATCGCATTCAATTGAGGGAAAATCTTAGTATGAGGTCAATTAGCCCTTTTTAACTAAGGGAAAATCGTGCTTATTTTTGAAATAGGACAAGAAGTGAGCCTGAGTGCTGTTTAATTGCCCCGACAAAAATGTTAGAATTCCAGCTTGTTTCAAAACAATGGAACAAATAAGACGGGGCTCCATCAAGCTCTGACTAAAAGCATAGCTTATTTTCCATCACCTTCCGTCAGCACCCTTCCCAGACATTGTTCCCAACTTCCCCCTCACACGTCCAGCCCGCCCTTCTCCTCCTGCCTCAGCCGCTCCGCCCTCCACTCCACGCCGCCCAAAAACTTCTTCACCACAACTTCCCTCTCCCTCCACCTCTCCAACCTACCGAACATCTGCCACGCGAGCTTTGCCCGGCCTTTTTGCAACGACTGCCGCCGCCCTTTCCGCCGCGGGGGCCACTCCCCTCCATGCCCTCGCGCATCTCCTCGAC
>NW_005178989.1:218868-222989 GCF_000350225.1 Chondrus crispus
GACGACGACGACCTCATCCTCGTCGACCTGCTCGACGGCGCACACCTCCCCACCAGGGAGCACAACCAGCCCCGCGCGCACGGCCTCATGTCCGCAAACTCGGATAGCATCATCTCCCTCCCGCCCATGGATGGCCGCGCCGCCTCGTGGGCCGAGATTAAGGCCCACACCCAGAGGGACAGACGCTTGAGGAGGGCCAGTCATTCCATTGGCGGCTTTAATGTCCCCGACTATATGCGGGCCTTGCGCCGCCCGCGTAGCCCCGCCCAGACTGCAGAGCCGCCGGCTCAACGCGCGCCCGCGGCCCCGGGGAGGCTGCCGAGTATTGCAGAGTCGCAGTCGACGAGGGACCACCATGCCGCGCCCCCTGTGCACCTCGTCATGCCCGTGTCTGAGGAAGGCCCCGCGCAGGAAGTGCGTCCTGTCACCCAACTTCCGAGGCCGAGACAGCCAAAGGAACACCTCCGCGACCGCCACGTGCCGGGTAAATCCCGCTCCGCGTCGAGGGTTCGCCCGACCCCGGATCGACTGCGAGATGCAAATCTCGCCCCTGCTCAGGGAGAGAATTCAAGCCTGCTGGGGGGGCAGCGCGATCCCGTTAACGTGCCCCACCATAAGAGAATACGTACCACCCGCGGAGGCTCGTTTCATATCCAGAGGGATATGTTTATGGTGGACGACAGCGGGGGGCATAGTACCAGCACTGGCGACGCGTCGAACAAGACCCCCCGCCATGACACGGGAGGGAAGAAGCGACGGAAGGGACGCCGTTCCATGCACAGGCACAGGCGCGACTTTCGCCCTGGAGCTTGGGGCTGGCGTATGCCGGCAGAGGAAGATGTTGTCATGCCCAGCGGTTCGTGGATTTACCTGCCGTTGATAGGCATGCTTACCTTTGTCGTCGCCCATTCGGTCAACACCTCGGCCCACTTCATTGCCAACTCTGTCATAGCCCCGTTGGGGAAGGCAATAGGCAGAGGCTTGGGCGGAACTGCCGCCATGTGGGCAACCGGATCGTTGCGGGGACTTTCGCTCGCGATAAGCTTCCTCCTGGTCTTCTTCATATCCCCACAGTACTCTGCGGGATCGGGCATCCCGGAAATGAAATGCGTGCTCAGTGGCGTCTTCATGCCCAAGATGTTGAACCTGAGGACCTTGTTCGCCAAGACAGTCGGCCTCGCTTTTTCCCTCGCGAGCGCCATCAGCATTGGCCGCCTGGGTCCCTTTATACACATCAGTGGCATCATAGCCGCCTTGGTGTCCAAGATTCCGTGGTTCAGCGCACTGCACAACAGCGCCCGCTTCCAGCTACAGGCCCTTAGCGCCGCGATGGCCGCGGGGGTTGGCGCAACGTTTGGGGCACCCATCGGTGGCACTTTACTTTCCATCGAGGTCATGAGCACGTATTATTATGTGCATTGGCTGCCGATGGCTTTGTATTGCTCGGTCATGGGCTACTTTTTGGTCGTCTCGCTTGTCCAAGTAGACAAGCGTTCCTTCTTCCCTGTCAGCGCTGACATCGGCTTTAAATTCACCTCTGGGAAGCGCCTTTTGTTGTACATTGCGCTTGGAGCCGTTTGCGGCGTTGTCGGCGCTGCTCTGGTCCAATTCACCCGGGCAGCATTCAATTTTCGCCGAAAATACTTCACAAACGCAACGCCCGTGCGGACGACGCTCATGGTCGCTTGGTTTGCCCTGTTCCATACTTTGGTCGTGGCCTCTTTTGGCGGCATCATGGCCATCCCGCAGAGGACTGGGGTAGGTGAACTCTTCAGCGAAAGTGAGGGCGTCGTCCCCTGGCTCAGCATGAGCTGGCGGCCTTTTGAAACCGAGAGATGGAACTCCATTTCCGTGCTCTTCCTCTCCTTCGCAGTGAAATTCGTGCTCACTGGACTCTCCCTTATCATGCCTGTGCCAGCAGGAACGTTTATGCCCATTTTCGAAACGGGGGCGTTGCTAGGGAGAGTCTTTGGAGAGTTTTGCGGCTTTTTCGCCTTCATGGACTGGGTTGATCCCAAAGTGACGGCCATCATCGGGGCTGCAGCGCTGACTTCGGGTGCGCTCCACACGACCTCAGTGGCAGTGGTGATGCTTGAATTGACACGGGAAGCGATCGATGTTCTTCCATTGGCCGTGGGTGTCCTTGTGTCGTACGGGGTCTCAAAGCAGCTCTGTTCGGATTTGTTTTCCGAATTCATCAAGATTCGGCGACTCCCATTCATTTTGGGACTGCGTGAGCGATACCCCTCGGAGAACCACCAGTTCTACGAAGACGTGTCCACCGTGGTGGCTGGCTCTTTCATGTCGACTGACTTTCCGTATGTGACTCCCTTCTCCACGAGAGGAGAAGTGCTTCAGATGCTGACGGTGCGACGCAAGCCATGGATCACGTGCGCGTTCCTGAGCGACGACAGGGACCGGTGGCTTTGGGGCACGATCACGCAAGAAAATTTGTGGAAGGCGTTGGGCAATGACGGCTTGAGCTCGTCTGAGTCGTTTGACGAAGAGCAGGGGTACGGGTCGGTGGGACGTGGCCAAGGCAGTGCAACTTCGGAAGAGGATTACATCCCGTTGCTGAAGAATTTTGATCCGACAGTGGGGTCCCCGTTGGTCGACATGGGCCCGATGCAAGTGTCGCACAGCACGCCATTTTGGAAGATTGTGACACTGTTCCGTATGCTGTCCATGAGCACGATGTACGTGATGAAGGACGGTGTGACGGTCGGGTGCGTGAGCAAGGCGCAAGTTATCTCGCACTCGATCCACATCGAGGACCGTGCCAAGCGAAAGCGGGAGCGGGTGCGGCAAGCTCAGGCGCAGCGGGTTCGCGACGAGAGGGAGCTATTGCGGCAGCTTCAGCGTGACCCGCAGACGTCGAAACGACTGGCGTCGCGCATGTCTGGGCAGGACCTTGTGAATATGTGCTCGGCCGCGAGTGCGGGGAAGAGGAGTGGGCACGGTAGTTTTAGCAGTAGAAGATAGAGATTTTTGTCTTGTGTATTTTTATACTATCGAGAAGTGTGTTTTTTTTTTTTGGTAGATAGAGTAGATGGCTAAAGAGTTTTGAGACTAACTTCTGATCTGAAGGCACTGCAGCCAGAGTCTGAAACTGGAGTGTGGAGGAGAAATATCGTTTGGTAGAACGGGTAGATGCTGAGAACGGGAGTGAAAACGAGCAGGGATGTTGCCGTTGTGCGAGTGAATGAGAACATGTTTGCTGAGATTAGCAATGTGACGTGTCAGGGAGAGGGAAGCAAGTGGTGCACGGATCGATAGACGACAGTGAAAAAAAAAAGGTTGAACAGAGGGGCAATGGGAAGGCACGTGTATCAGGTGGGTAATATCAGGTGGGTAATATCAGGTGGATAATATCAGGTGGGTAATATCAGGTGGATAATATCAGGTGGGTAATCGGTAAGCTGCATCGGCAAGCGGGACAAAGAGCTGGGCACCAACGGTTGTCGTTTGTACAGTTTACTGTCGCCTTCGATGGGAGTGGAACAGTGATCTACACTACTATACAAAGATTAGGAGTGGACAAAAAAACGCCCACACACACAGCAAAAGCAAGCACGATCGGCGAGGGCCTGTTCCAAGAACGCAGCGCCCGTCAACGCGCGGTCGGGCTCCAAGACCGTCAGTAACACGAACAAGTTAAACAAAAAAAAGTAGCTCACGGGTCGAAAGCGCGCGCCCCTACCGCCCCCGGAGTGTGACAAGGACGACGGCAAAGTCATCGCCAGGCGCGTCGCTCCTCCTTTTCGCGAGCCTGAGCAGCTCCTCACACGCGAATTGCAGCGAAGTCTCCTGCTCGAAGCACTCTCTCACGCGATCGACGGCCTGCTGCGGCGACACGCCGCCATGTGCGTCCCACAGGCCGTCGGTAGCAAGGATGACGAAATCGTCGTCGCCCTCGAGGCGGACCTCGCGCACGTGCGGCTCGGCCACGACGCCGAGGCTGCGGCAATCGAGGTCGCCCAGCGCGCGGGTGATGGAAATGGCCTTCCCCCACGGATCGCCGTTGCTCAGAAAGCCGTTGAGCACGACGCCGCCCACGGCCTCGACGCGCGCGCGCTCCTCCGCGTCGGTCAGGCGGTGGTCGCGGCTGACGACGCGGGCCT
>NW_005178989.1:223089-224709 GCF_000350225.1 Chondrus crispus
TGCTGATAATGTGGAAGAAGCAGACAGCATTTCGGAGAGCTGACAGAAAATAATGCAGACAGCGAGCGCAACTCTTAGAGATGCGGCGTTCTCGTTACTGACAAATATATGTACCCTACCGCTTTGTAGAGCGAGGAAAAGAAGAAGAAAGGGACGTAATAAATCACCAACTGTGAGTATTCACGATATTCTTTGGCAAGAATTTGCTACCGCGTTCGTACGCGAGACCCCGTGCGCTTCTGCGCGAGACGACCATCCTTTGGATATTGTCACACACACTGGAAGAATACTTTTGTATCTTCCCCCCCTGGATTTCACAACACTTGCAAGTTTATACGAAATCTAGTTTAATTGATCGTTATGGACCCTCATCGCAACTGTCGCAACGCGACTTGGAATCGATCAAGAAACACATCAGCAAAGTGAATCGAACCCACCCGCTCATCGAAAACATTTGCGTGGAACTTGATGAAGCTATTGACCTGCCAGCCGAAGAAATTGTATCTTTCTTAAAAGATTGTCTTTCTCCAGATGTTCTACTAGTCGACCCAGCGATGGAAAAAAGGCAGATTTTTCGAGCCATCCGAAAAGTAATTGAGGTTTGTGGAGTGGAAGTTAGTTATGCTGCAGGTATACCGCTTCCGAACAAAGTAATAGAAGCACTGTACTCGGACATTCCTGATGTTTTAAATGAAGCCCAGCAAATGCTACAAGCTTACAAAAAGTTTGGAACATTCAAACCTGATTTTGTCCCAGAACAGAGTAACCCAGAAATACTGACATACACCCCAGGGGATGCGCGGGTGCGGGGAGCGAGGCGGGCGACGAGCGGTGGGGACGGGCGCGGCGGATTGGCGATGCGGAGGACGGTGACGTCGCGGACGTGCCCGTGATTGGGCGCTATAGCGACGGCTGAGGGCGCAGCAAGCGAGAGGACCCACGGCTACTGTTCGGGCCGCCACGCACTTGGCGCGCTCCCATTGGTGTATCCCTCGTTGGGTCGCATCTTGCCAGCAGGGTCACCGCCTTACACAACGGTACACTGTAATGCGAGGGATCGAGTACACACGTGGCACACGTGCATGTAGCTCTGGCTGGGACTGATCCGTCGCACCTATGGACAGGTGTCCATAATCCGCGGGTTCTCCCTGGTTGTAAATAAAGTTTTTTATCATACGCGATATGCACCGTGATTTTAATACAATTCTCAATAAACTCAATTACAGTAGGGGCAATAGAAGCCTAAAACCGCCGCGTCTGTCCATCCGCGTAGTCACGCGTTATCTCGACGGGGACGGGAGCAATCAATCGAGCTGCGTTATCTCGCTCCAGTGCTCCCATCCCCCTACCCCCCTCACCCCACACGGAAAGAAGATGCCATGCCTGTTTCTCTACGACCCATTTCGTCCCGTCTTGCCCCGTCCCAAGAAAAGTCCCTCTCAAGTGCTATGATTGCCGCCTCTCGCACTGCCTTGGCCAACCACTTCACCCCACAGTCGGCCAATACGGTCGTTGCGATCTACGTCCTATGATATCACTCGCCTGGAACCGTTGGCGAATGAAGTCTTTCCAGCAACAGATCGCTGAAAACCTGTTCTCTTCCGAAATCCTTTCCCGCTT
>NW_005178989.1:224809-238562 GCF_000350225.1 Chondrus crispus
ACCGCTGCCGCGCCCCCTCCCTTTCACGTCTGCGCCCGCCGCCCCGTCCGCGTTTGCGGCGCCTCCCCTCGCGGCGCCCCTCGCACCCCCCCTCGCGCGCCACCGCGCCCGCCTGCTCTGCAGCCGCGCCGCCACCGCCCACGCCGCCGCCAACGCTCGCGCCGCCGCCGCCAACGCTCGCGCCGCCGCCGACGCGCTCGCTGCTGACGCTCCTGTCGACCATCGTGGGCGTGTGCGTCCTCATCGGCAGCGTGCTGTACAAGATCCCGCAGGTCATCCGCGTCGTGCGCCGCCGCTCCGCCGCCGGCATCTCGGTCCTGATGTACGCGCTGGAGACCGTGGGCACCACCTTCTCGGCCGTCTACTTTGCGCGCCGCGCATTCCCCTTCGCGACGTACGGCGAGTCGGTCTTCATCATGTTCCAGAACGTCCTGCTCATGGGCCTCATCGTCCACTTCCAGGGCCTGCCGCGCGGCCCCGCCGTCGCCTGCGCCCTGCTCTACGCCACCTCGCTCATCCTGCTCTACTCGAAGCTCGTGCCCATGTCCGTCCTCATGGCGCTGCAGGTCTGCTCCATCCCGATTCTTAACCTGGCCAGGGTCCCACAGATCTTGCTCAATTGGAGACGTAAGAGCACCGGCGAGCTCAGCCCGGTCACGCTGGGCCTCCAGTTGCTGGGCAACGTCGCCAGGATTTTTACCACTATCGCCCAGGTCCGCGACCCCCTCATGTTTGCCGGCATTTGTGTCGCTACTTGCTTCAACAGCACCCTGTTTGGCCAGTGGTTGCACTACTCGCGCAAGTTGAAAAACCTCCCGAATCGCGTACCGAATGCCTGACCCTGCCAACTCTGTGCCCGCTTTTGCTCAACCATCTTCACCTAATCTATTTTATCTCAAACTAAACTGTGAATGGAGCACTCCAATTTACCTATTCGGCCCCTTCTGTCGAACCCTACCTGTATCTGCCGTGCGCACATCCACCCACCTCTCAAATTTTTTCTTCGAGTCGCTGTCTGCTTACGCTTCGTGACCACGCATGGTGTCCTTCTTTTACCACATGATCGGGGGCGAGCTACACTTGACCAAGTTTGCCAACCAAAGCCACAACATCCAACTAGTCGGTGGTCTCGCGTCCAACGTTGCCTCGGTTCTTTACAAACACTCTCACTTCTACACAAACACAAAACAATACCTCAGCGAGAGGCGCATAACTAAACTTGAACACACTCCATATCTAGTCCTCACACACCTCTATTTCGTCAATATACTCGTCTCCGCTTCTTCATCATCTGTCCCGGGTTGCTCTTTTGCCTCTTCTTAATTCCGTGTCTTTCTTGGAACCGCTGACGAGAACTTCCCGCTAGCCCCTTGTTCGAAAACGTCTTCAAGGGATCCCCAGCGCTCTTCTTCTTCAGTGACCGTTTCGATGGACCTCTCTTCCTCTTCGTTCGAAACTTGGACCCGCGTGGGTCCTTCGTCACGCTGCCTCGGAGCGCCACTGGTAGCAAGTATGACGGAATGTGCGCAAGATGCTCAGGGATGTTTTTAGCTAGACTCAGAGTGTGCCGCAGTGCATCAAGGTCTTGAGGATTGTCTTCAAAGTAGTCTTGCAGATGTTCAGAGTTCACAATTTCCCGCTGTACGTCTGCCAAGCGCGCTCCATTCACAGCGGCATCCGTAACCATACGAAGACAGTCCTCTACGCGATACCGGAACGCTTCGATTTGGTCCATTCGGAACGCGAGCGGTCCGATATGCACCCCAAGCTCTCGCCCCATTTCCGCAACGCGGCTCTGGTCCTTGTCTGAACATACTAGGGACATCACCGTGCCAGACCTCCCAGCCCGAGCCGTTCGACCAGCACGGTGTGTGTAGCTAGCGACCGTTTCCGGGACATCAAAGTTGAAAACAGCAGCGACATCTTGAAAGTCGACACCGCGTGACAATCCAAATTCCTCGTCCGCATCGACCTTGCGCTTCTTGCAATCTGTCTTTTTCGAGCCACTTTTCTTTTTTTTCCCGACCAATGCCTCATCGTCCTTCGACTCGTCCGTCGCGATCAGAATATCAAAAACACCGGCGTTGAACTGCGAGACGCAGTGCATCCTTGAGTTGGCAGGAAGCTCGGAATTGAGGACTGCACTCTTCACTTTGAACTGATCTAAGAACAGCTTGAGCCGAAACGCAGAGTTGACATGATTCACAAACAACAGTACTTTTCCACATACGACGTTCAACCGCAGCATAGCGTATGCGACGAGGTAGCGGTCCTTGTGGTTCTTGAGGCGCGCGAAATAGTGCGAAGCTCCTGTGGGATCTCCATCTTTCATGTCGCCGTCCGTGGTCACCTTAATGGTCAGCGGACGACGAAGAACGACTTTCCGAAAGCTGGCCATACCATCCGCTTCAAGCGTAGCACTCAGCAACATTGATTGTGCAGTCGGCGGGATTTTCGCCAGCGCCGCTTTGGCGTCACTCTCGTAGCCGTAGCTGAGCACTAGGTCCGCTTCATCCACGACCACGAACTGCACTTCGCTCAGCGCGCTCTTCTGTTCCGTACCAGCTGCATTCACAATAGATGCAGGCGTACCGACCATAATATCTGCGGATTGAGTGAAAGTCAGTGCCTCACTAGCTTGTTGGCCGTGCGCCTGCTTCGCCGGACCTCCTTTGGCCCCCTGATTCTTCTTCGTATTCCCTTTTTTCCGACTCATAACCGCTGCGACCTGCACACCCCCGATGTACCTGCAGAGCGCCTTGAGCACCCCGGTCACCTGGTGCACAAGTTCCCTCGTGGGCACCAACACAACGACCTTCGTTCCGGACCGTTCTAAGCTCTTCGCCCTACAGATATGCTGCACGATCGGAATCGCGTACGCGCCGGTCTTGCCCGAGCCAGTCGGCGCGCTGACCAACACGTCCCGCCCCGAGAGCGCAGCCGGCACGACAGCTGATTGCACCGGTGTCGGCTTGCGCCAGCCCACGCGCTCGATTGCACGCTCCACGCGCGGGTCCAAAGACATCTCACCGAAAGAAGACACTGAGGGGGGAGCCTGCCCCGCCTCGGGGTCATTTTGCGGAGTGTCTGCCTCGTCGTTTTCATCTTCGGACGTGCTTTCATCTGCTGAGTCTGAGCTGGACACGTTCTCGTCAGAATTGGACGCGCAATCGTCAGAATCGGAGGCAGACTCGGAGTCAGATTCGGATTGTTTCGGTCGCCCGTTTGCTTCGCGGGGAGCGGTCATCTCGGCATCGGACTCGGCCTCCGACTCGTGCGACGCGGCTTCGTCAGAGCTTTCATCAGAGCTATCTGTTTTTGCTAGTCCGTTGCTGCCTTCAACATCCATCGTCTCCACTTCGTCATCGTAAGAGGCTTCGTCGTGAATAGAAACTTGGACTTTGGGGGAGTCTTCATGTTTTTCTTCGGCTTCAGGAAGGCTGAAGGATACCCTTCGCTTCTTCTTCAGTTTTCGGCTGTCTTTCGCCATGGGACGGTTGTTAATGAAGCTCAGGGGAAGAAGAGGTCGACAATAGGAGCGCGCGAAATTATCCCTCAGGCTAATGGTGGCGACCAGGGGAGAAACGGAGGTTTACAACTTACGCCGCCGCCGCTGGATCATGGAATTTCTGTGTAATTTTATGCTTGGGCAGTCGAACACCTTCGAGTACGCCGTGATTGGCTGTATCGTCGCCCGCAATCCCTGCTGTATCTCCGCGCTCGAGATTTCCAGTCTACTCGTTTTGGCTGCAGTAGTGAAGTTAATAGGCTCCCGCTATTCCCAAACACAAGCGGATAGCAAGCAGTAGAGCGCACCTCATGTCTGTTGGCTCAGGCTTTAACGTGAACTATCTACGTTCTCTTTCTAGAGTCTTTGCATCCTTCACAATTCCCTCCGGCAAATGTCCATCCCTCTCTTTCCCGATACAACGGATGCCCCCGATCAGACTCCGCCCAACCATCTTGCTTCTCTACTGCTTCATGCTCCTCCACCACATCACTTGTTCCGCCTCTCAGCACGTCTGCGCATCGCCCCACAGAACTGCCAGGCCTCAGTTATGGTCACATCTGCATCCATCCACCCTGGCCGAAACAAAGCTATCCGTCTTTCCAGTCGGGTCCATTGAAAACCACGGTCCGCATCTCCCCTTCGGCACAGACTTGTTGCTCGCCGAAGCCATCACCCGAAATGCCGTCCAGGGTATCGACGGCGTCAGCGTCCTTCCAGCAACTCCTTTTGGGGCGAGCTTTGAGCATGCAAACCTGCCTGGTACTATCCCAATACAGGATGACACACTCAACGCGTTCTGGGGCGATGTCATAGCAGGGCTCGTGGCTTCCGGGTCGAAAAAAATTATCATCGTCAATGCGCATGGCGGGCAGACCCAAAATGTTGAAATTACAATCCGGCACGCCAGGTTTCGACATAATAGTCTCGTCGTGTCCTTCAACGCGCAACGGATGCTTGCGCTAGCCTGGAGAAGAGTCGAAACACAAAAGGAAAAATACCACGATGAAATGCCGTACGGCATACATGGTGGGTTTGTTGAAACCGCAGTCATGATGCACTTGTTCCCCGATCTCGTCAAGACCAGCGAGACGAAAAACTTTCGCAGAAGACGCGAATTCACAGGGGCCTTACAACCACACGGAGACATCGTTTCCTTTGGATGGCGTTCAGAGGATATCTCCACTTCCGGAGCGCTTGGGGATGCTGCAAACGCAAGCGCTGACATCGGAGGGAAAATATTTGATGAAACCGTCCGAGAACTACGAGCCCTCGTCAGTGAGGTTGTGGATACTGATCCGTCGGACGTCCTCCTTTTCTCCGGTACACACTAGTCTGAGAGAACGGGGTGAGGGGATGACAAAATAAATAGTATGCCACAACACGCACGCGCCGTGCACCATCAGTCAGAGTAATCACCATCACCATCTTCTTCGTCTTCCTCTTGTTCGCTTTCTTCGCCTTCCCTCTGGACGTCTTCGACCAACCATTTTCTTAACTCAGTCCGATCCCGCCTCAAAATCGAGTTGTACTGTGCAGCCTCGAGGACGGCTGACGAGTAAGTGTCGGAACCACCGATTCGGGCATGCGAATTGATCTCTTCCGAAGCACCAGAGACTTCTGAAGTTTCTACTTTCACTTGCTGCTTCCGATGCACAACGACCTCAATATCTGGTTCCCCGTCAACGTTGGACAACGACGGACCTTTGAAGAAGTACATGGGATAATCTGAACTCGGCACTCCGAACAGGTTCTGATATTCAAACTGCTCTGCATACGGAGCCTTGTCTTCCACTAGCCAGGATTTCCTCGCTTTTCTATCGAATTCGTCATCTTCTGTCACAAAAATCGGTTCATACGGATCGTCCAAATCACGGTCCTCCCAAAGCCTCAGGTATGGATGCAAAACCGGTCTCAGGTTGTCAGCATTCGACTGCGTGCCAGTTCCACCTGTGGCCATCGACCCTGACCTGCCTTGCGCCCTGGACGTGAGCTTGACAGGCTGATGCTGCGTATGATACGGCACTCGCGGGGACACATTCTGCCGCATTTGAAGCCCAAGAGAGCGCCCGGATGAGTATGCATACGGGTTGGGTTGATAGGCCGCTGCGGGGGGCCTGGGGGTGACGGGCGAATACGAGGAGTGTTGTCTGCTGGGTTGCATGGGATGCCCTGCCGTTTGGCGCACCGCGGCATGGGTCTGCGGCGATGGGATCGAACTCGGTCTGGGAAGCACCGAGTTTGCTGCCTTGAGTTGCTGCGGGGTCATTGGGAGCCCCTTCCTCACGGTGACGAGTTCGCGTTCCTCGGTGGTGACTGTGCGTTCGATAGCGAAAGCAAAGCGGATGCCCGGGAATTCCTGGATGACGGCATCGACCTGGACGACCTGGAACATCCATGTGGCGAACGGAATGGACTTGAAGATATCCTCCGAGGCGAGCGGGCGGTCGATGTTGACGCGGATGAGCAGGACATCCTCGTGCTCGGCGGCCAAGGCCATGTGCGGAAGAACGACGAGAGGGGCCTTTGTGTTTTCGTGTTCAGGGGCCGAGCGCACCCAGTGGCGCAGGAAGAAGGCGCGCTTGGAGACATTTTTGTCGCGTGTGAGCATAAACGGGGCGCCCGTGGCGAAGCCGGCGTAGGTTGTGTTGCCCGCCTTGAGCTGCAAGCTGACACGGAAGTAGAGGTAGGGCGGTGATTCGCAGCTTTCAAGGTTGGTGGTGAGCGTGCGCCAGCGGAGAGAGGCGTCGAGGGTGCGGAATTGGGCGGTTAAGACAGGGTCCAGGGCGAGCTTCACTACCTTCGGGGCAATGACATAGCGATTCATGGTTGGCGGCAGGGGGTTCGGCCATGTACCCCGGAAAGAGGAGATTTCCTCTCTCGGTCTGCAGCCCGAGGTCTGGGGTTAGAATGGCGGTTTGGAAGAGTGGGAGAACGGTTGCGGTATCGACTCCCTGCTTGGATATCTTCGGGAGTCTCCCACACCAGTTTGATGGGTAGCGGCGGGTCGTTGCTGTTCTCTTGATGTCAAGAGAACAGCAATAAGGCCCATACTTGTCAACAGGTATGGGCCTTATTTTGTGAAACACTTTTGGCGGCAAACAGGGCGCCGCGCACTATTGAACTGTAAGCGAACCGTTGAGCCGATTGATCCGAGCTTTAGCTTACCGTAATCCGTATCTACTAGATACTATCTAGGCGCCGTCGGCGTTCTCTTGATCCTACTGTCCAGCCGGCCTCTCGACGAAAGCAAGGCGTATGAAAGCGGCCGTTGTCATTGCACTGTACCCGCCTCGCCCCAGCTGATGTACCCAGCCTTCACACACGTTCCGGGAACACCATGCCGCGCCACCCTTCCGCATCGCCGCAATCTTTCCCCGAAGAGGCCGCGTGTCAACTTTTCCTGCACCGCAAACGCGTCCCGATCTAACCCGGCAATCGCTGTCGACAATGTCAGCTTCTGGTGGAAAAGCGGGCGGGTAGCCCTGGACAAAGTCTCGCTGCGCGTCGCGCCCGGCGAGCTAGCCATGCTGGTGGGCCCCAATGGTTGCGGCAAGTCCACGCTACTGCGCGTCGTCCGCGGCCTGCTCATCCCCTCCTATGGGTCTGTGCAGCTGTCGACTCCATGCGCCTTTGTGCACCAAAACCCAGACGTCCAGATGCTGTTCCCGTCGGTCGCCACTGACATCGCCGCATCCGTGCCGAAGCGCCCGGACATGCCCGTCGACGAAATTCGGGACAGCGTCATCGAGGCGATGGAGGCGGTCGGATTGTCTCCGCCAGAAAAATATATGCGCCTCTCAGCGCATCGCCTCAGTGGTGGCCAGCGGCAGAGGGCGGTCGTCGCGTCCGCACTGGCGATGCGCCCCACTACTATGCTGTTCGACGAGGCCACTGCGAGCATGGACCCAGTCAATAGGGCGGAGTTGGTGGCGAGGGTTCGTCGTGTGGTTTCGGAAAGATCCATTGCTGCGTTATGGTATGTTATATCATCTTTATTTGCAGTTCTGCATCTTTCGAAGGCCGCCTGGGGATGTTTCGTCTAGCATGGGACATACCTCCGGTTGTCGGCTCAAAATGGATGCTAGATAAGTACTCAAGGCATCGTGTTGCCGACTCTACCTTTCTTATGGTGTTCCGGTGTCTTTTAATATTGCCATACATTAATGTTGATAGTCCTTGCTACATGCGAAGATAGTGCTCGCTGTGGGATCATGTGGCAAGCATCTGACTTTTAGTGTTTTCCTATTTTGCGTCCTATTTTGTGCAGGGTCACTCACCTTTTAGAGGAATTGGATGTGGCAGACACTATTATTGTGTAAGTGTTTTTCTATTTTGCTACGGCAATGTGAGATTGCTGTCAAAGAATGATGTCTGTCCGTACGAAATATACTGACCTCTGCGGCCTTCTTGAAAATTATTTATGTTTAGAATGAGGGGCGGTAAGATTACTGCTCATGGCCCGCGGGTAGCCATGATGCCTTTAATATATGAAATGCAGGATCAAGTCTGAGATGCCCCGTTTATTTATTGTGGCACGCAGTTGAAAAAGTCCTTATCGTAGCTCATTGACCGTTAAGGCCGTGTTAAAGCCACTGGAATCATCCAAAGTGGGACCGCCTCAAAATCCTCAGGTCCACGTGCGCATTCCTGCCTTCGTGCGACCAAGTTTATAGCAAGCTGTCCATCTGGAACCTGATGGTTGGTGTAAAACAAACCCACTACCCCAGTACCGCATTAGTACGAATAGTATCTTATCCGCTCCCGTCTATTACGACAGGTCAGCGTCAAATATATTTGCGAAGATACAGCTTCATGAGTCAATCAACCCACCTGGGCAGTCGGTTTTGTTCCACGTTGGAGAACGAAAAGTCATAACCGAAGGTCAGAAAGATTGTGCATCGACTCTGTATTGCGATTAATGCTGAAACGAGTGGGTACAGCGATGATGGCAGCGCCGCACCGCTGCTGTCATTATGTGTCAGGCCTGCTACCGTTGACTAATACTCCGCAGAGCATAGAGGAACTGGCCGTAGTTGTCAGACGGCAAGTTCTTGGGCTAACGTCTCTCAGGTAAGGCTGTCAGGATCGACCTACCCCATCGCGATGGACTCGTGAGCTGCAACTTGCAGTTAGGTTTTTGTTAGAAATGCTATGCTACCCGAGATACACGCGTTGCTTCCCGAGTTTGTGCTCCTCGCCGGCAAGTGGAATAATCACACACGAGAGAGGGCCTACCTTGACAACTCCAGCTAGTCGGAGACGACACGGTGGCGGCCGATGCTATTTCGCATATGCAGGAATCATTCAGGGGTCTCGACAATGACACCCTGAACAACCACAAAGGATGCTTCCTATCCGTGGTCAGTAAAATAAATGCCCTACGGGCCCAGTCAAGGTCCTCGTCCAGTAATCACGAAAAAATATCACAACCTGATATTTGCACACGCTGCATCTGCACAGCAGGATTGACCTTGCTTCATGCACATCAAAATTTCTCGCGGAACGGTCTTGCTTTCCGCACTCTGATACCTGTTTCTCACCCCCCACACATCCGTCTTGCTTTTGCTGTTTGAACGGGACCGCATCGCGAGTCACTCTCACATTCAGAGGCGGTCAGGAACGGTACTTTCTAGGTTAATAACGCGGCTCTGCTGTGCGCCGCTCCCTGGAAAACCTGCGGTGTGAGTAACGCGTAGGAGACCTCGATCGTGCATACTGATGATAATCATACTGATTCTCCGCTCTTCGTCGCTTGTAGTCCTGCCTCTGCCGATACCGACTTGAGGAGTAGGAGTCTTCGTCAGGTGAATACTCACGCTCCCTCCGGCGCCGTGCTGACCTCTCCTTTTCGCGATCACGTCCCGCGCTCGTTTTCCACGACGGTTCGGAATCGTCAGCCTCAGGAGAACGCCTCCGAAACCGCGATGCTTCCCCATCCTCTCGACCACTGCCGATGGAGCCGTTTTCGTAAAAACGATCTTTCTTTCTCGCTTCCTCTTCCAGGGCTCCATCTTCATATCGTGTCCTTTTCCTCTGCCCATCGCAGCTCGGGCCTGATTCTGACGGGTGTTCATCATGTGACCGAAAGCTGTTGCTGCCACTTGCAAGGGGCTTGTCGTTCGCTAGATCCTCTGCGTCCGAAGTGAGAACGGATGAAGACGATGATGATACCAATGAAGATTCGGAAGTATTACCATCCTCTGAATCACTGCCATCATGTGCGAGGGCAGCGCTATCACGCGGATTGTTCTTGAGCCACTCTCGAAGATCTCTTGTTAGGAATCCCATTCCTATATTCGCAAAAAAGTTGATTGCGTACTGTGCGTTCGCAACAGTATCTGACGGGAAAAGGCCCTTTAAACTTTCGGCACGTTCTGGTGACTTGAAGAGCTCCATCATTTGACTCGAGGACAAAGTGTAGTATATCTCTTGAAAGAGGTGCTTCAGGAAAACGCGACTCGACGTAGTTGTCTCGGCAGCAACGAGACGAACGACCCCAAAGACATTCCACGGCAAGGCATTGGATGCGAGCATAAAGCCATAAAAAGTTGCCATGAGTCTTATTTCCCGTTCACCGTGGCGATGAATCCCGGCGTAATGCTTGGCAAACGTCCATTCGAAACCTGAAACATAACTCCTCTCTAAACTACAAAGACGTTCTCCCAAGAGCCCTATTGAACGAGAAAAAGTCTTTTCTCGACTGCAGTACTCGACGATCATTTCGCAAAGATCTCGCTTTCTCCCCTGATTATCCCTCATGAGACGAACAAGTTTGTGAGCCCATTCTTCTGACGTGATCCCTGAAGTGAGGACCAAATACACGGTGCGGCGGAATTCCCTTAACGCGGCATCCGTCATATCCGTCGTTTTCTCGACGCCCTTGGATTTGCCCAATTCCTCTTCCACAACATCACCCTTTTCATTTGTGAAGGAGCTGTTATCATCGGAGGGCCGGCTCAAACTTCGGTCGGCTTCTACGCCTAAGATATCTCTCTTGATTTCCTCGTATTGGCGTTCATTTTCGACGTAGACCTTGTCAAAAAGGAATGCGTCGCATTGCAGTTCCAAGCGAGTGTCGTCGTTCAGAGAGACGTCATGTGTAATAATGTCGGCTTCATGGACCAAGTCGAATCTCGGGTCAAGGGTATCTTGGCCTGCAAAATTCTTTCTGCGCCTGGTCATGAGCCTGCGAATCATCTCCTGTGTGCGTGTGCTGACATCGCCGTCATGTAAAACCTCGCGCAAGCGATCGAAACCGTCCTCGGATAGCTTTGGGCTGCGGTCCGATAGAAACGGGGCGCACTCGTCCAGCATACTAACCGCGAGCTCGACAGAGCCATCCGTACGGTCCAGCAGACATACGCGGAGAAACTCGAAGACGGGAAGATCTGAAATGACTTGGTGATTGCACAGGGCGGCCATGAACTTGGCCGTGGCAAAGCAAAGGGAGCGGTCTTGGACGTCGTAGGCATTGCCCAGCTGTGCGATGAGGCGGGAAACTAGGAGGTCGATGACGGCTGGGACGCGGGTGTTCAGGACGGAAATCAAACTTGCCAAGATGGGGGCTAGCGGTGGGGACCCGAGTTGGACGCGGAGTAAGGTTTTGCAGAGGATGCCTCTAGCGCGGAAGATATTTACACGAAGCAAGGACTTTGCGATTTCGGAGATGTTGTCTTCGCTGACTCTGTTAATATCTCCATGAATGGTTTTGACAAGACGATTCCAGTCGTCGCGTTGGCGCGGCTCGGAACCGGGGGCCATGTCTTTCCGGGGAAAATGCGAGGCTTTGAGCCTCGCTCGTCGGAAGGGAGGGACGTAAGGGCGGTCGGCGGGGGGCTGGGGGCGGAGGGGTAATTGGGGGGGTCGGCGACGGTGGGGTCGAGGGGGGCGGTGCGGGTGAGAAAATTTGGTGGAAACTGGGGGAGGCGGCTGGTCACCGGCCATGACAGCGTGGGGTGCACCGGGGGAGGGGGGACGAGGGGAGTTAAACGATATAGACGATGAGGACAGAGGATGTTTGAGAGAATGACGATGCGGAACTGCCGAGTGGAGTGTGTGGAAGAGCGTGCAGGCATGGAAGGCTACGGGCAGCCGCGCGGGGGGGGTAGGGGGGCCGGGGGCAGTTGAGGCGGCGACTGGTTGCCTGCACTTGATATGTTCCTTCGGGTGTGAGATTCAGCTTCTTGAAACGCCCATCACAGCGTGTGACATGACTGGGGGCCAATAGGAAGAGCGTACAGAAAGTTAAGGCCAATAGGGAGAGCGTAAGATAATTTAAGGCCAAGCCCCAGACGACCGTCTGCCGAGGGGGACGGCCCCCAGCGCCCGTCTCGTCGCCGTCGTCGTCCCCAAAACACCCAATTTCGCCTATTTTCTTCCTTCTTTTTCACCTACCTTCATACGCACCCCCGTCTCCCACCTGCTACGTACCGCCTGTAGCCTCTTCCCTGACCACCCCCTCCCCTCCCCATATCAATCCAACTGCAACTAGCCCCCCCCACCCCCCCCCCGCCACTTGCATCCAGACAACCCCCGTCTCACAAACCCCCGTCTCACATACCCTCGTCTCACATACACACGTGCTCATGGACGTCGACTCCTCTCCCTCCGCCCGGCCCTCGGCCCCCACCGATGCTCCCAACCCCACCAAGCCGCAGATCGCCCTCGTCCCGAGCACGAAAGGCCATCGCCCATGGAAGAAACCGAAGACAAGGAGAGCTTCTGCCCAACGCCGCACGGCTAGTCTTAAGATCTCCCTCGAAATGAAGAATAAGCGCCGCCAGGATCGTGCCGCTTTGCTTCGCATCGTCAAGGCTGCCAAGGAAGCTGATGCCAACTCAAAGCAAGCCGAACGGAAGCGGAGAGCTGACAAGAGGAAACTAAAGGAGGAGAACGAGCGAAGAAGCACGCAAAAGGTCGTCATTACAAACCCCAAGAAACTGGCGAGGATGAGCAAGAAACAGTATCTCAAATACGTCCATCAATCGAAATGATTATCTCAACCTTGTTCACTCTTATCTAAACCGCCAGCATTTGTACAGAGGCCTCTTACCCTTCCGTTTACATTTGTCATACCCGAAGACTGCTATTCGATTCTACATTACTGCTGCTTCTCATTTTGTGTAGACGTATCTATCTCCTTAAGTTTTTCCCGACCCAGAGTCAGTGCGGAGACTTAATCCAGTGTCTTCGCGCTGCTAAGGAGCTCGGAAAAGTAATTCATGAGCAAAACTATCTATTGCAATACTATCTTCACGTATTCAGTATCGTTTTGCACTCAAGAACACATCCTATCAGCCTCACAGAAAGTCCATTCGTTGCCTCCAGCAGTCTAATGTACACATAGCCGCAATCCGTCTATGTCCGGTCTAGACCAACTTTCCCTCCCTTCGCTGTTGCAATCCGCTCATGTGTTATATCAGCAGCTCCAGATACCGCGTCCACATGCCAGTGTAGTAAGCTGTACACAAAAATGTGTATCGCCACAATGTAGATTAGAATAGCAATCCGCAGCAGCGGCTCCTTCCGCAGGAACGCGAGTGTTTGCGCCGAAAACTGATCCATTCCCGTAATGACCCGTGAAACCCATCTGGGCCAGTTTCGAGGCGTTCGGAAACGGGCTAGCGGACCGTCACGGACACCATATACTCGCTCCCCTTCCTCTGCTCCAGTATCCAAGATTCCTCGAAAACCGCCTCTGATTGACTGCCCCGAGGATGAAGCCGCAGCCGCCATCGCTTGTGCTTCCCGTGTCCGCTTCCTCTCAGTCGTTAGCTGATGTTGTAGTGCTCTATTTTCTGAACGCAACACCTCTAGCTGCGCTTGTTTCCTCAGCGCTGAGTCCGCCATATGCCGCAGCTTTACTTCAACCGCTTGATGAGTTGCGCTTTCGGGTCCCGACGAGAGAGGCTTCGTCCTTGGCGAGAGAGGGTCTCGACGGGCTTTCAACGAAGCGCGGAGTGATTCTGCTTCGCCTTCAAGTCGATTCAGTTCTACGTTCTTCGCTTCAAGGGCATTTTCCAATTCAGACACTGTCTCTCTCATTTCCTTCGCTTCCTTCTGCCCAGGAGCTTCGTTTCCTTCACTACGCTCGTAAAGGCTCAATGCCCGCTGAAGGTCTTCGACACGGGCAAACGCCGCATCTCTGGCCTTTGTAACAGTTGAAAGTTTTGTTTCAGCTGCCCTTTGACTCGCTTTGGCGTGGCTGGCCGCAATCATGCTCTCTTCGGCCTTTCGCTGCGC
>NW_005178989.1:238598-247392 GCF_000350225.1 Chondrus crispus
AACCGCTTCCGACTCCAACGCTTCCTCACGCTCTTTGGCCTGCTTTCTTGTTTCACGGTGCGCTTGCGATTCAGCTTCGTAAGCGCGGTGAGCTTGGGATGCCTCTTGTCGTGCCCCGTCTGCTGTCGCCATATCAACTTCATTACCATGCAATAGAGCTTCTTTTAGACGTTCATTTTCCTCTTGCAGAGACTCTGCATCCTTGCTTACGGCATCCAGGTCATGTTCAAGTGCTTCTATTTCTGCAGTTAGTTCCTTTCGTAAAAGATCCATTCCATCCTTTCCTCGTGCGTCGCTCTCCCTTGTCTTAGTTCGCAAGGAAGAAATTTCGTCCTTCGCGGCCACCAGTTCTGCTTCGCGGGAACGCGCTTCCGACGATTTCTCGCGTAGTGACTCGTCCATCTCATGAACTATCTCTTTCATTCGTTTTAGATTTTTGACGAGCTTGCTCCGCTCGCGGCGACTCTTCTCAAAATCGCCCTCGACTAGTTCCAGCTCTTTGCGCAAGTCCGCGTTTTCAGCTTTTAGAGCTCGGACGTATTCGCCTTCCGCTGCAGTCATGGACGCTGCCCCGGTTGGTGGCTTCTTCGCTGACGACGGAGCAAAGCGCCGTTTCGCAACGGGTGGGGCAGATGGTCGTGGGGCTGGAGCAGCAAACATGGCATCCATGGGCTCAAGCATCATGGGGATTTGGTCTGACTCGGAAGGAGATGTGTCATCCGCTGTCTCAGCTTCCAGTCCTGCTGAAACTTCAGCAGCCAAGTTCGCTTCCGACTCGGCTCTTGTCGAGTCGACTGCATGTTCTGGCAAGCCTTGTAAAGCTACATTGGAATCCACTGAGTCAGTGGCATCTCCCTTTTCGCTTCCTCCAGTCGGAAAATAAGCATGCGTGCCCTCTTCTCTCGGCTCAGTGAATTTGCTTTCATCTATCGATATTTCTGCGCCCCAAGCGTCTTCAGCGTCAAGCTCCGGAAACGGGTCCGCGCCGGACTCTGACTGTTGGTGATTATCCAACTCCTCGGAAAAAGGCGACTGGCTAGGCTGAGAGGCGGCACGCTCTTCAGCTCGCGGAATTTTTGATGCGCGGCGCCGAGTGCTGACATCGTCGTCGGAGGAAGACAGCTCATCAGCAGAGTCGACAGTAGAGGTAGCACCCTCGACAGCTATACGGCGCGACGCCTGTGCTACGACCTCATCCGCTTGCTCCAGAAACACTTCTACGCGGCGCAGCACTTTCGGAAGAAACATACGGGTGGTTTGAGCGAGACGAGGCAACACTACGCTCCACTGCTCGTGCCGTACGAACTGCAGTAGTCAGCTGAGACAAGTATCACGTGGTTTCTTGTCCACAACAAGGCTGATCCGAAAAACACTTCCGGCCATGGCCTAGAAGTTTTTATCTTTTATGTACAGTATTCGTTCCAGGCCTTAAAAACAGCCAATTGGAACATTTTTGTGCAAAGTACTGTTCTACATGGTACATGCATATCCCGAGATTCAGACACTCCTGGGGGTGATGACATCGAGAGGGCGGAAGGGAATGGTCAGGGGCGCAGTGAGAGACCGCGCAGAGCATCTCAGGGGGCCTTTGCAGGGCTTGCAAGGTGTAGGTCTGGCGAAGGAGATAAAAGTATTGAGCCAGCTGCGCGAAGGCAGCGTAGAACATGAACGCTCCGCCGTATTTGCAGCCCTATTCAAGAGAAATGGCTTCCTTGAAGGTCCGCCTATTGATCACGGTAGTGATCTATAGACCATTTGGACCCCCTTCGAGGTGGGTCTGATCACCCAACTTCGCGGACCTGCCCTTCAGTCAATTTTTATGCGTGAACCTCAAACTTGGCAGGCAGGTCAGAGGAAACGTCACGAATGGCTCTGCGTACTTTATTGGAAACGAGCACTTCATGCGCCAAACTACTGTGCTGTCGAAGTCTATGATCACTGTAGTGATCAAAAAATCTGGCATTAGGGATATGAACTTGTCCTGCTGTTTAGTTTTACGTCTGTGAGGAGTAGCACTCCTTTTGTGCTGTAAGTAGAGCGCTCCTGGAGAACTCTATGTTTGCAATTAGATACGCCAAAACGCAAAGTTAGTACTGTTCGTCCTCTGCTAACACTGAACGATTCATACTAACTCTTATAAAATACGGCTTCCCAGCTTGCACAAACTGTGACATCTACAAGGGCAAAAGGTGCAGAGAACTTGCACATGGCGCGCGCAGCAAGCTCGCACCACTCTGCCCTGCACCTTCGATTGTAGAAGATGAGATTGGAAAAGAATACTACTCTCTGTAATGGATGTTGATGATTCACGACGAACACAAGAAGAGAATCACACTGCCTTTGCCACACAATGGGACCAAAACCAAACCTATTGGCTGCTAGTTGGCGAGAAATGACCTCCCACTGGAATTCATCACTAACATCCTACCAATGCACATAAAGGAAAAATTCCTCAGTTAGCACCGATAGCAAAATTGACAGTTATACTAGCGGGAAAAAGTCAAAACACAGCTTCGAATGTGCTAAGGGGGGATGAGAAACTCTTGTTCGATGCCTGATTCAGTGTGCTGGAGAACATGCCACACGTGTCTCGTTGCTTTTGCGAGCTGGTTTCTTCTATGATTCAGCGCAGATGTAGCTGGTTGCTCCGGAGCACCCATGCCCACTCTGCCTGGAGAAAACCTCGAGCTTATTTCGGAGCTGTCTTGTAGAGAAAGACTCTCATATGTGGCATGAGATGAACTGAGACCTCCGAGTAAGTAACTCTTGTTCTTTCATCAGTGAGAATGGCCACTATCCTAGCCATCTCTGGAGTACGTCGCATCCAATCACTGGGAAAGACAGCACATTCTAAAATTGCAGTGCTGGTTGGTGAGGGGCTGCTGCGCAAGACGTTCTTCGTCTCAAGAGCTGCATCTTTGACCTCCGTAAAGGTGACCTTTTTATCATGAGTCCCCTGGATAAGCACCGAGAAGAACTTAAGCAACGGTAAATTAGAGGCAACCTCGACAAATTGCTTCACTTGTGATAACTGCATTCGAAACCGAGCAGATTGCAAGCGAGGGCACTTGATTAGCTCTTTTATGTTATCCAGCAGGTCATCTTCCATAAAGCAACTCGTCACTGCGTTGCCGATGCGACTTGCGACATCTACACAGTTCGAGACGTTTTCCACACAAACGTTTTGAAGCCTCCGTAAAGCTGAAATATCGTCACTGGAAATGGTAAGTGTTCCACCAGAACCCATGACATCCATGCCTCTCAGCCCCGGAAGCTTTGCAAGTATAGTGGACGCTGTCGACGGTTCTATATGTGGACATCTCAGCCGGAGATGCTTTAAATTGGGACAAAGGGTATCCAAAGTTCCCGGAAAGCTTTTGTTGCATAGAAGCATGGGGCAGTTAGATGCCGAAGCTGCGCCCTTCGTCTTTCCGGTATTTCCGCATGTAAGCCCTAGAAATCCGAGCGATGGGCCGAAGTGTCGCAAGCTACATATGAGTGAGTTAGGATCGCAAACACGCAGATCAATGCTGAGCACACGCAAAGATGTGCAGCTTCTGATTGCGAACAAAAAAGTTGAAATGGCCGGGATATGAACCTTTTGCAATTGCGGCGCAGTGAGTAGTTGCACGATTGGCGCTTTTCTGTTGATTTCATCATCATCAACATTGGCATCCATGGCTTCAACATGCATGCTATAGACGTGTTTGGAGAGAAGCTTTGCCCAATCATCTGTCATGTTGATAGCTCCAAGAGCGAAGTTCATGTGCCGCGGCATTGCTGAAAGCACTGCATGACGCTGGTGTTTGCTTGCCTGGGAGAGATTGTAGCCATCAGCGTTGCATTGCCCGCCTTTGGTGACGATTCTGGCAATGTTCTCGCGCACTTCCTTTGGTAAGTGGTCGAGCAGAAAGCGCTCTTGTTTTGTTCGTCGCTGTCGCGTTCTCGAGCGTGGAGCCATAGCCGCATTCAGGATATTCCAGAGAATGCGGCCACCATTCAGTCACAAGCGCGCGACGGCGGTAGGGAGAACAAGGTAAACATCAGGCAACCCGCGACAACTGTGTCGGGTGCGGCATAAGTACGAGTGCATGCCGAACTTTTTGTTTCCAGCCAAACGATTGAAAAGCTAATTAGAGGATCAACACCTTTAAAAAAGGGGAAATAAATTTGGCTCGGGGGCAATCTGCGCGACACCTCTTTCACTTCAGACAGATGACTTATATTCAATGCAACCAGCTCAATAAAATTCTCCCAAGAGCGGCAGCGAAGCTTTTCCTCACACTTCCCGAGTGCCGCAACATAGTGCGGGGAGGAGCTTCATCTTATTAGAGCTTGCGCTTGCTACGCTTTAATTCCATCAACAAGCGTCTTTGCAGCTTGGTATGCTTTTTCAAAATCCTGCGAGCTCAAGTTTCCGTCAGACCCACAGACATCTTTCAAAGCTTCTTGCTGAATCTATATTCTCAATACAAGTATAAACGCGTTAGCAACGCGTATAGTCGAACTCTTCAGAAACGCAAAACTTCGTTTCATGGCGCTGAACAGCTTACCTTTCGAGCATACCCACCCACAGCAATTCCACCAAAGCTTTCACTAGTCGTAGCATGACCAACCCGTCTCAGTCCATTTGCTTGCATTAGAGGAACGGTTGCGTCGTTCGTACCGCCCGCGAGCTGCACTTCTCCTGGGATTCTAGCAACGTTCAAAGCTTCACGAACTCTCTTTCCCAAGAAGACAGCTGCCTTGGCAGTTCCCCGCCCTATATCCCCACTCATTGGTCTCCCATCGGCTTGCCAAATTAAACGTGGTCCATTTCCTGTGTCGGACACGTGTGTCTTCATCACGTCCCACATCGATTGCAACCCAGCTGCCAAAGCTGCATCACCCCCGAGGTCTGGCAATGATACTGCTACGACCTTGAGTCTAGATGCCACATCTCCAATTTGCATCCACAACTCACGGAATTCCGCCTCTTGGCCACGTCCAACATGAATCTCAACTGCATCCACGTCCTCCAGCACAGCAGAGACGAAGCGTGGATCATGTTGATACTCTAGCGTGCGAATAATGTCCGGGGGGCAAACAGGAACGCAGCGCCCACAGCCGTAGCATAGATCAATTATAACCCCCGACAGATCTATCGCATCGGCTGGGCAAACTTTCTCACAGGGTCTCCGACACTCTGGTGGACATGCGGATGGCGCGAAACTCGCCTTGCGGAAATGTGGGTCTGTACCGGCATTGACAGACACCATCAGGAAAGGGGAATGTGACGACTGACGGCGCATAATACCTTCTGCAATACCTTTGCGCGCAGCTCGAACTATTGCAAGGTCGCAGGCAACGTCAATACAGTCTACGCCCACTGCCGTGTAGACAGCACAGAGGTTTCGAATTGACGGGGCATCGTGCGAGCTTGCGCCGCATATTAGCTTAAACCATGTGCCAGTCTCTAGCGAGTGCAGCGGCGACCCGGTCGGAGCATTTCTTTTGGAGGGTGCTGGAGGAATTGCCGAGGCATGCGAACATCTTGTGAATGCAGCTTTTACGGGCCTCCGTGGTCGCTTGGAGACAGCTTGATTCTGCGGCCCTCGAAAGGCGGAAGCCTGGTTGTAACGCGGACTGAAGCTTGCGAATGATGAGAGTGGGGACACAATGAAGACTGTACACAGGTTAGCCATCTTCTCGAAGCCCTACGCATGTATGCCGACGTAAGACGCCTAGATGGTGGCAACTGAAAGGCCTAGCTGGTCTGCCACTTCGAATGCTTTCGGTGAGAACTGTAAAGGGAGAAAGAAATGAGCAGGCAGTGAAAGGACACCGCAAGAGATGCTGGGAAGGTGCGGCATAAAACGGACTGGTCTTCATAGCCCCAAGAGCTGAGATCCTAGGCTAGGACTGTGCGAGCCGGGCAGTAAGCGCGTGCGTTTTCCGAGCCAAATTTGGGCATGAGAATTGCATTGATGTTGGTTTTTATATTTGTATCGATTGGAGGGGTCTCTGATGCCCCCCCCCTCTTTCGCACCCCTATGAATGATCCCACGACTAGCCACAATCCCGATACCTCTGTTCGCTATTCATAGTCTTAGGACGCCTTGGCGCAGTTTTGGAAACCGCTCTAGCAGCATGGAGTTGCCGCAAGCGTTTTCTGCTGCTCTGGGCCTCGACCGAAAAGCTGGGCCGATATCATCTCTACACGTTTTCGATTTTGACGGGACGCTCGTGAGAACGCCAGGACCTGCCGAAGGAAGGCCTCGATACCATGCGGAGACTGGTCAGCAGTGGAAGGGCGGTTGGTGGGGACGGCCAGAGTCTCTTTGCCCTCCGGTCTTACCGTCTCCTTGTCCCCCAGGCTACGTTATTCGCACGGTGTTCAACGAGCTTGAGGAGGTGATGACTAAATCGGAGACTGCAGTTGGTGTGGTTGTGACTGGAAGAATAAAGCCTTTGAGGAGGTCAGTGCTGCGAATATTGGATGAAATTTGTGTGGCAGCGAAGAACGACACTGTCGCGGAAGGAGTCTCGTTTTTGAAACATGACGCGGTTTTTACTCATCCCGGCGGTCGGATGACAACGCTGGAGTACAAAAAGGCCCTCTTTCACACGCTGTTGACCCAGGAACCTCTGTCAAACGCGTCCATATCTGAACTTCACATTTGGGAGGACAGGAAGGAGCACGCCGAGGTTTTTGCGACGGAACTCAGTGATGATTTACGGAATGCAACTGGGGTGAATACCACAGTACATTACATAACGGCCGAGACACCGTAGGCAGGACTTGTTTAACATACTAGAGACCATTATGGTTTTTCTGTCGGGTAGCAAGGGTTAGGGCATGACTTGATAAGGCGATGAGACCCCCTCCCACAATCTCCCCTTGCATTCGAAAAAGACACGTTTACCAAGATGAAGGGAAAGCGATTTAAATCACTCAAATACAGCTACAAGTCACGGGCCGCCTTCGAATCCGAAGAGAGAAGCCCGTGGCCATTCCCCAAAATAGAAGAAGATGATCCCACATCGCGCGGAAAGCCTGACACGACATGCCTTGACGATGCGCTGCCGGTCTGCGCTTGAAGACTCTGAACGTTTGGAGCCGCTGCGGGACTTTGGTTCACTGGCTGGTTTAAAAATGATATTCTCGTGGAAGATTCCGTTGGGGAAGATTCCATCATGGGGAGCACTGTGGCGGCACGCGCCGCAGCCTCTCTCTCCAGCCTGGCAGTAGCTGTAGATATCGAGGTGTTGTTGAGTTTCATGTCCGTGCTGTCGCGTTGCTGTCGCAGTAGCTTCGATGTGGATTCGTAGAGAACGAAAAGAAAAATTCCAGTGTAGAAAAGATAGGCCCTTTTGTCTACGTGAGGGTCTTCGTGATGCATGGCATGTCTGTATGAATGTACGAAAAAGTGCAAACCGACGATGCATAGAAGCAAAACGTGAATGATACCGCCCCTCTCTCTGGTTAGCCACAAGAGCCGGACTTGGCCGAAGACGTGCGAGACATACAAAAGGCCGTGTATGACCATGGCAAAGTCAAAGAATCTGAGATTGTAGTGGCGAAACGTAAACAAGACATCGACGGCGCCGAGCAGAGTGGCGACGAAGCAACCGGCACTGAGCAGAAGAAAGTAAAGGTTTCCAAGAATGACGACATGACGCAGCGAAAGTCTTGAGATGCCCCTCTTCACTTTCATCACAAGGCTAGCAACCAGGACAGTAGGGGCGAGCAGGACGACGTAAGTGACAAAGCCGGCGTAAAATGGCTTCTCGACAATGGGCACGCGATGGCGCAACGTCTGCTTCATGGTGTCCGACAGGTGGCCATTGACGAGTGCGAGTGTCTCAATTCCATCAAGCACCGGCTCGACGACCGAGGCCGTGCCTTGGACGAGGGCGTCAGACACGAAGGGTCCGACGGTGTCCTTGACGGAGTTCTCGACCCAGTGCTCCAGGCCGCGCTCTCGCAGGGCGTCTGCCAGACGTGCGTTGTGGCGCATGAGCGAAAAGACGTGGCCGCGGAGCCTGTCGACGGCCCTCTTCGCGTCGTACTCTTGGTCGGTGAGGATGGTGAGGGTCCGCTCGTAGCGCGCCAGGCGGTTGGTGAGCTGGGCGATGTGGAGGTGGAGGTCGTCTTTCAGGTCGTCGGCGGTGCGTGTCTCCAGCAGGATGGTGTTTTTGCGGTGCATGGAGTCGTGCAGAGAGTCGATGGCGTGCTGGCGGCGCGCGGAGTGGATGGAGAGGGCGTTCAGCAGGGCGGTCTTTTCGTTGAGCAGAGCGGTGATGGTGGCAATGCGAGGCGAGAGGTCTGTGGCGGATGGGTCGGAGACCGGGTGTGTGTGCATTTGTAGGTGGGAGGCGGTGGTGAGGTTTGTTGGGTCGGGGTGGGGGTTTTGGATGCGAGGGTTGTTGAGGGTGGGGTTGGAAGTGGAGGAGTTATGGTTCAAGCGGGTGGTGTCTGAAGAGTCAGAGTTGTTCTCTGGGTGGTGGTTAGTGGGTGGAGGGAGTTGAATGAGTTGCGGATGAGTGGCGTGAGTGGGTTGGAGACGAGCGGCGAAGAAAACGAGAGTGAAGAAAAGAAGTGTGGTAGGCATCCTGGGGAGTTGTGAGTTTACGGCAAGTTAGGGGACGGGGAGTGAGTTGCTGGTGAGGAGTTAGTAATGGGACTGATGGTGGATTATGGTAATGCCATATGCGAGGATGGAGGGCCGGCGCGGTGCTCTCTAGCGTGGCTGGAGGGTGAGTACAAGAGAGCGACTAGAAATGAGAAGAGGAGGCGCGAGTGACTGGCGAC
>NW_005178990.1:0-65997 GCF_000350225.1 Chondrus crispus
GCCAGTGTGCTGGGAAAGAAAAGAAGAGAAGGAGAAGAACAAGGCTCTGAAGAAAATGTACAAGCCGCTGACGAAATTCCTGAAAAAGAAGTTGGGAGACAAGGTCTCCAAGGTGAGACTATCAAACCGGCTCAGTGATACAGTGTGTGTGTTGGCATCGGACCAGTACGGTTATTCGGCGAGAATGGAAATAATTATGAGAGCGCAAGCATTCGCGGACCCCGACAGTTTCGGATACATGACGCCAAAGAGTAAGATTATGGAGCTTAATGCACACCACCCGATCACAAAAGAGATGCTTCGCCTTGTAGAAAGCGGAGAGGACGATGAAAGGGCAGCCGAGCTTGGGCATCTTGTGTACGACACTGCGCTAGTTGCATCCGGATATGTAATGCGGGACAGTGACTACAAGAGCTACGCAGACAGAATGTACAAGTGGATTGGTGAGAGTGTTGGCGTGGATCCGAGTGCGCCTATAGTGGAAGAGTACCCCGAGGAGGAGAAGGCTGACTCAGAGGAGGAGAAGTCTGATGGTGACGCAAATTTGAAGGAGGCATCTAGTAGTAGCGCAGACCCTGCTTCTGAAGACCACAGTGAGGATTCTTCTGAGGACCATGATGAGTTGTTGTACCGTAGTCGAACAAGAGTGGAGGATGAGGTATTTATGGCTACGGTTTCCGTCTTTTAAGTCGGAGAGGAGATTAGCGGATGTGACCCGATTTCGATAAGCTTTTTGGGGTTTAGCGAGCGATGGTAGTATCGTGATGACGTGACGGGTCGCGGAAGGATGGACCCAGCCGTGTATACCGCCTGCCAGACGTTCTGCAAGCTAACCTGTCGTGTTATCTCTCGTATCGGAGCGAGTGGCCTCGCTCTAAGTTTTTTGTGGACACAAAGAAAGTTGGTCTCTACCACTTTCACGGAATCCATGTGAACACGCAAGGTCGCTGGGACAGCCGTAATAAAGGCTACGAGTTTCTTATTGGACTTGACACGGACGCCCACATGCCAAGTTGGATGCCATCCGGGTGGAAGCAAAGCCCACCTCAAAAACTCCCGGGAATAATCAAAGCGGAACATAGCATCTCCGTCCTCAACGTAGTTTTCATTCAAAGGACGATACGCTTCTTCGAGTTGCTCGTCCAGAAGAGCGCACGCAAGTCTGCTACAGTATGGTATCTACAAAGATGAATTCCCTCACAAAGCGGAAACCTCGAAAAGTTAAAATTATACTTCCCCCTTCCAGAGACACCCTACCAAGCTATAGATACGCCTTACTCCAATTCTACGTCTGCCCCGTTCTCACGCCTGCGCCTTCATCGCTTCTTCCACATCGCCTTTGATTAGCTCCTTAAGCTCTGCGTACGCTTTCTCAAACTGATCGTTAACGATAACAGCATCCAATAATCCCTTCTCGTCCTTGGCTTGGATCTCCCTCATGGCATTCCCCAACCTCGTGACGATGGCCGCCTCCTCCTCTGTGCCCCTCCCCCTGAGCCTCTTCTCACCCCACCAAGCTATAGATACGCCTTACTCCAATTCTACGTCTGCTCCGTTCTCACGCCTGCGCCTTAATCGCTTCTTCCACATCGCCTTTGATTAGCTCCTTAAGCTCTGCGTACGCTTTGTCAAACTGATCGTTAACGATAACAGCATCGAATAATCCCTCCTCATCCAAGCCATGGCTTGGATCTCCCTCATCGCATTTCCCAACCTCGTGACGATGGCCGCCTCCTCCTCTGTGCCCCTCTCCCTGAGCCTCTTCTCGAGCTCCTCTACGCTTGGCGGCGCAATGAAAACGTACTTTGCCACAAGCTCCTTCGCTCTCACTGCGCGGCACCCTTGCACGTCGATATCGAGTATGCAGATCTTGCCTTGCTCTCTCACGGTCTCCACGGCCGCGACGGACGTTCCGTAGTGGCGCCTGTGCACCTCGGCGTGCTCGATGAACTTGCCTTTCGCTACGTCGGACTCGATCTGTTCGGCTGTCGTGAAGTGGTAGTGCTTGCCGTTCTCTTCCCCGGGGCGCGCGGCACGAGACGTGTGCGAGACGGAGAAACCGAATAGGGTGGGGAATTCTTGACGCAGCCTCTCGATTAGAATGCCTTTGCCGACGCCGGACGGGCCCTCGTACGGAGCTGTGCGTCATTACCAAAGATGAAAAACAGGCGTTAGTACGGTTCCCCACGCAAACAAAAGCACGGCTAGTACTACAAAAGCAGAGGAGCGAGGGACAACCTACTTTGCTTGGGTCCGTGAAACTTGACGTACAACTCGCCGACGCCGTCCCCATCTGCCATCTGAATCTCGTGGTCTTGCCTGTCAATGTGCTGCACTTGTCGAAACGGCTCATACTTTGCCTCATACCCCTTAAGATCGCTGCGAGGGCAAGGAGCTCACCGTGTAAATGATTTTGCTGTCTTATGCGAGGGGTGGGGCCGGTGCGACAGCGAGGGCGTGGCTTGCGTGAGAGGGCGCAGAGAAAAACAGAAGCAGAGAAGGACGGGAGGAGATGCGGGGGCAGTGGTCATGGTGGATTAGTGAGGGGAAAGAAAGAGGAGGTTGGGGGATACCGGAGTAAACAACGGTGGACAGAAAAAGGCAGAGTTAATACCCTCTACTGTAGTGTGTATCCGACCGACCAAGCTTATCATACCTCAACAGATCCGACAAATTTAATAATTTTTCATCATTTAGCCGACACGAATTCTTCTGAAAGAATACTTCAAGACCGCCATATCGCACTTGAACGGCGGGGTTGTCAATGAAACACCTTGTAAATCACGAAGAAGCCATTTTCAATTTCGTACAACAAAGAAAACTGCTTACAGTGAAGATTTCCAAGTTCTGCTTCACTTTTAGAGGTAGAACTTGTCTCCACAACAAACGATTTATGCTGATTATGTCAAGGGCTATGTGGAGTACCCAGTAGTCAAATCAGAACTAAAAAACAAGCAAGGAGTTCGAAGAAAAATCCCTTTGTCCTCAAATTTTGTCCTCACGGTCGGGTAGACACTAGCAGACCGCCACTTGTAATGTAATTATTTGGTGTGCAAAATCTAAACCGCCAGGCCTGGGGACCCCTGCGCACTGTTCCTTCAACAACATCCTACACTCTCACTTCTTCCAACACCATAATCCACACGAAAATATCGGACGACAGCACCACCGTTCCTCATATGTCAGGTCGAAGAAAGAGACGTCGTACGATGGGCACTACTTGGATGGACAACGTCCCTAACTTGCCAGACCTGGCAGCCCTGTTCCATGACGTTCATACACGACCAGGATGCGATCTCGATGGGGATGCAGATGCGGCCGCACTTATGGAAGCAGAAGAAACCCCAGCTCTCGAGCTTCCGGAAACTGGCGAAGCGGCTGATATTTTGGGAGTGTTGAATGGGCACGCTTCGTCGAACAATCAGACTGGAGATCAAGGTACTAGATCGAAGATAAAGGGCTCGGAACATCGAGAAACGGTTGTCGTCGAAGAAGGAATAGATCTTGTCGACTATGATGAAGGCCACTTCCCAGAACTTGGCGACTCGGAACAATTCGCTCCCGAGAGCGATCCAAACGGTGTTTTAGTGGGAAATGACAATATCATTATTCCAAGTATTTATCAAGAGAGCTGTGAGGGGATGGAGTGCCTTCCAAGTTTATCAAGTGACGATCCCGAAATGGGAAGCAGGCTGGACAGCCAGAAAGTTTTGCGAATATTTCTATCGTCTCGGAAGCTTTTCGAACCATGGTACAACCTTTTGGGCTTCGTAATAGTTTGCGGTAGCGTCCGCTATACGGTCAAACAGTATAACCTCCTGAGAGATATACTGTCTTGGGTTTCTCCTTCTATTAAGTTCCCATCTTATTCCACCGTGCAGAGGACTCTCTTTCCGCATGCTTTGAAGTATCTTTTTCCCAAGAGTGACCTCAAGTACTTTGTCGTCCGACGAAAGAAGAAGGCATTCAACCGAACGTCATTGGTTGAAAATTTGGGGGGTAACGAGGAGACCGCATCGCAATATTCGAACGGGTCTAAAACTCCTGTTCGTATCGTTCCACCAAGTGAATGGGCGAAAGTGGACATCATGATGGCTCCGTTCTTCAACTCAATGTATCCGAAATCCAGTCGATGGCATGGTGGTGTGGCGGACGCAGAATGCATAGAAAGCTCGAAGCTGGTTGCAGAGCGGCAGATAATATCGGAAGCTACGACAGCACTTTACGTCCACAGTGGTTCATGTACTGTGCAGGCGTTCCCGGGTGCCGTGATTCGACTGGAACTGTCAAAACTGCTTCCATCACGTTTGTCACTTGACGTGCGCAATCTGGGCTATCGTGTTCATGAGAACGCAGAGAATAACTTTGTAATGAAGTGTATAATTTCAGCCGTGTGGTGCGTGGGAAGTGAGGGAAATGTTACAAGAAGCGCCAACATGGCGATGAAGGTTCTCCGTGGCGTGGAGAATTGCCTGGCCAGGCAGTTTTGTACAGCACCGCCATTGGAAAAGTATAATAGATCTGTGAGGCGTAGAGATGGAAGGATAGATTTTGAAGCAAGGGCTCGTTCTTCGAAGAAGGTGTTGCCTGGGGATATTTGTACCCTCCTTCGACCTACAGAAAGTGAAGCAGTGGCAACGTCGAGAATGTGTATGTTGGTTTCTAGGTTTTGGAAACACAAGGAAGGTCTCACCTCAGACACTTTGTTTTGGTTTCAAAACATGAGTACAAACGGGGCCGGTCAGCGTTTCAATGATGGTGGCAATGGAGCTCCAGACAAACCCTTTCGTCTGCTCGGTACTCAACATTTGAAAGGGCTGCCTTTCCTCCTCCAAGAGCCCAAAATATCGGGACGCACCCGCAACATTGACAGAAGAATGCAAAACAGCGGCCGCTTAATGGATGGAACAAAGTTCGTGGTCTATCGCGCTCTCCTATACTGCGATGACTTTTCCCCATTCTCTTCATTGTATCCGCAAGGTTCAGCAAGTGGATGCTACATGATCCCGCTTGGACTACCACCGCGAAGTCGTAACACGCGATCGTCTGTCAGAATCTTTGGAATAACCCCTCCAGGTGTATCAACGAACAATATACTGCTCTCAATCATTCCAGACTTGGTTAAGTGTACAACAGAAGGTGTGGAAGCACACACGCCTACCGGCGAGAGAGTAAGAATCTTTGTCGACGTGGTGGGTTTTGTGGCTGACTATCCAGCGGCCGCTGAAACATTGGATGTTATGGGACATACAGCAAATACGCCCTGCACTCTTTGTACATTTCGGAAGAACACCGGCGTCGGTGAGAGCGGATACGGCTATACAACAAAAGTCCATGCCCACCGCACGGCGTCCTTGAGGTGCATGGAACGCCATGAAGCTCTTCGCAACAGCGAAATTGACAGTCGAGACACAAACCGGCTTGGTATGAAAGACAGCAACAAGGTTAGTGACGAAAGTTCTCCTCTTCTTGCATTGCAAAGGGAACTTGAGCGCGTACGCGTTGACATACCGTTAACAAGCGATGGAAAGCGTGTGGTGTCAGGACGTTTTGAGGCATATCGCTGCAACGTCGTCGCGCCTGACCATTTGCTGGCCGGTCTCGCGAAGAACGTTATCGAGGTAGGCTTCCACGTGATTAACCGACAAGGAAACGCGGCGGCGTTCAGGGCAAAAGCTGACATGGCAATATGTGGAGCCCTCCGAGACAATGGGTTGAAGAGGCAATCATCAGTTTTTAGTTCCAAGAATGAACTCAATTCCATGACTCTGTCAGGTGTGTTCTGTGCCCTTCTCGTGTGCGTTCCGGTTTTCTACCAACTGTTCCCGGGGATCCAGAGTGAAGAAACCACTGTTGTGTTGGATCTATTGACGCAATTGCAGGAATTGATTGCGTTGACGTACTGGTGGCCATCGGAAGAGGCGGATGGTGTCTCAGATTATTTGTATGTGACAAGTGATAATGGAGCTCAATACCATGCAGACTTGCTGGAAAGGGCTGAGAAGTATGTGACTGAGGCAGACAAGTTTTGCGCAAATTATTGCCAAGGAGTGGGTAAAGGTCGCCCCAGCTTGGACAAGCCGAACCTGCACAGGTTAATCGAGTTGTACAACCACACAATTCCTGCCTTCGGGCATGTACGTCACTTTATGGAACTGGTGTTCGAGAATGCTCATCAACCTTTGAAGAGGTGCATAGTCCGGGGTAATCACCAAAAAGGACATTTGGCGGCCGTGGGTCATTGTTTGGGGAATGATTGGCAAGGGCGGTTGGCGTTGCTGTCCAGCACTATGACACAAACTTCGGATGTCGGACTGAAGATGGAATGCAGGAGAGGCCTTCGACGCTTGCTTCTCGGCGAAGCTTGCAACGAGTTGTCACAGGCTTCGGATGAATTGAAGGGATTCCTGAAGGACACAGATGTTAGTATATCTGATTTATTTGTCAAACCGTTGATGGACGAGATGCGGTCGAATGGGAAGGTCAACCCCGCTTGGACGGGAGATTCCGTACGATGGGAGGGGAATTGTGAAAAGGATGTCAATGAGCTGTCCAGCTGTTGCATATCAGAAACAGAAACGATAGATTCATCTGAGCTTTTGTCGCAGCTTTTGTCACGGGCTACAAACATCCTGGAAAATATCCGTCCAGAATTTGATACGTCAAAGAAGTCGGAAGTCAAGTTGTTCTCGTCTGCTCGGCGCGTTCGCAGAAGCTACTTGAGTGCGTCCCCACGGACGTACTCGCATGACACGATTGAGCCGGGATGTGTCGTCCAGGTTATGTTACCGCGCGGAGGGACGAAGGGATTGCTTTTGCATGCAAATGGGGCGGTCGGATCGTCATTGAACCTGTTCGCTGTTGTTGGGGTCTTGCAGAGAGAGGACGAGAGTCCTCACGCGGCTGTCGTAAGATGCAGAGTGGATGATCGTAAAACTCTGAGAATATCCGCGGAACTGAACTCAGAGTCTATACAGGTGCTCTGTCTCACTGATGGCGTCCGTCGCGTGGCGCTGTACCACGCCTGCTCAGCAAACTCCTGTCACGTATCGAGGGACAACTCCATCAAACACTCTGCCAATGTTTTGGGTGGCGGGGCATTCTACTTTCAGACGAGGAGAAAAGGTTACCCTGCAAGAATGGCATGAAGGGAATAGGGACCTGGTGTTTCAGACGCTGGAAAACCTGATTATTCGCGGAGTGGCGTTTTCTACTGGAGAATTATCAGATTTCAGCACCCATCCCATCTGAATTGAAATTGGGCGGACTTCTGGTTACACGTCTCGCCGATCCCGTCAAGAGTTGGACACCTCGCTCTTCCTTGGCCAATCTACTGCTGACCGAAGGTATCTTTGGACACAAACAACCACGCAGTTCGTTTCGCGTATGAGGGCGCAAGATCGCTGCCATAGGGTCACGGCGGGCCCGCTTGTGGTGTATGGGTGATCAGGATAGCGAGAGATCGCCAGTACTATTGCTGGTGGATGGGGCTGCGAACGGTCGATCTACAGTTGATCGATCTCGATGTCGTCGTGATAGAAAACGCGCTGAAAGTAGGTTGATATGCACGCACGTGCGTTGCATTTTTATCCGCGTATGTCCGCACTATCTGACCATCTTCAAATTCTTGTGATAAGATCGCCTTTGTCTGCGTGCGAACCTGACGGAATTAAAACCGTGTTTGTTTTGTGAAAGTGTTAGATGGATTGTAAGTTGTCGTTAACTCTTCGCGAATCAGTCCGGCCGGACAGGCGTGCTGCACACAGTATCTTACCTTTTTCAGTTTACATCTGCGCTTGTCCCCACAACAGTTGGTCATCGGAACTTGAAGTCATGGTAAACTCAACTCCGTCATGATTGGAAGTGTCACATGGCATCGGCGCCGGAAGTTGAGCAGTTCTTGTTGCGTGAAAGTGTTGGATGGATTGTAAGTTGTCGTTAACTCTTCGCGAATCAGTCCGGCCGGACAGGCGTGCTGCACACAGTATCTTACCTTTTTCAGTTTACATCTGCGCTTGTCCCCACAACAGTTGGTCATCGGAACTTGAAGTCATGGTAAACTCAACTCCGTCATGATTGGAAGTGTCACATGGCATCGGCGCCGGAAGTTGAGCAGTTCTTGTTGCGTGAAAGTGTTGGATGGATTGTAAGTTGTCGTTAACTCTTCGCGAATCAGTCCGGCCGGACAGGCGTGCTGCACGCAGTATCTAACCTACTTCAGTTTACAAATGCGCTTGTCCCCACAACAGTTGGTCGTCGGCGCTTGAAGCGGCAAGGAGACTGTATATTGCGCTGCGTAGCGTATGTAGATAGGGAGCTAACATAGTGGTAAATCGACTACTGACTCTTGCTCGCAATTCACATTGCTCCCATCCTATATGACAACTGGTACCACGGGTGCGGTGCATTGACCCGATCCTACGTGTGCACATCGCCGACCAGAAACAAACGTTGGATCATTCCAGTCTGTTTGACAGTACCAAAACGCAATAAACTACTGCATGGCCATGCCCAGCGGTTAATCTGGGATGTTTTTGAGATGGATCAGACCAGCACGTATGGCAGTACCGCCAAATATTACAATGAGGCACTGCCATGTCCAATTGTAAATCTGCGATTTTTTTCAGTTGGCCCAGCGACGGCAAGGTATTGGAAGAGTACCAATAGATTACGGCTTGCAGGGAATTCGGTGCAAAATCAGTATCAAAAATTTTGCTCAAAAAATGTCTTGACTATCATTGGTACGGCCAAATCAAAAATTAAATTAATCGTAACGTTACGGGCCAGATTTACTTCGTAGTGTGTGGTCATGTATGCTCCGCCGGCACCTTGACACGCCCGTGTACGACTACTCTACTGTACCTCTTCGCTGTTAGCACTGCGGCCGTACGATGGACGCGCGTGTTGACCACGCCGCGAACTGCAAGCATGGTTATGGTGCCGTCCATCGCCATAATATCGTCCGTAACACTCTCGCTCGCCAGGCTTTTAGCGCTGCCGGCCTCGCCTGTGACCGCGAAGTTCCCTTTCTCATACCCGGAACTGCCCTCCGCCCCGTGAACATTCTCGTGCAACCGCCTTTGCCCCCCGCAGGCGCACTCCCTGACCGCCCTACAGCCTACGACGTGACGATTTGCAACCCTTACACCGCTGCTAACCTTCATCCCGCTGCTCGGTCTATCGCCGGGGCCGCTGAGGTTGCCCATTCAAGAAAACTTCGCCACCACGACCGTATTCTACGTGCTGCTCTACACCTCCAGTCCAACGCTCCGCTACCTCTATTAGACTAGCATTTCGTCCCCCTGCCTTTGATACATTAGGCGCCTGGAGCGCCCGAACTACCGCAGTCCTCGAAGACGTCGCACACAAAATTGCCATCCGCTCTGACTGCACGTTTGGGGTCGCCAAGACCCGCCTCTCCCAGCGCCTCAGCTTTGCCATTTGGTCCAGTGTCGCCGTTGCCACCATTGCCCGTGTACCGTGTCATAGGTCGGCCCCCTCATGTCCTCCATAAGTGTGAATCCCTGACGTCCGCCCGCATGACACTGTATCGGCCTCCCCTCACATTTGAAAAAAATTACCCCCCCATGTTTCAAGCTTGAGGTTCTTCAAGGCTCAAGGCGGATCAAAAGAGCATCGAGCACGCCAATGTAACTCTCTAACTCGTTTAATCGCTGTCGTCTTCCACTACCCTCATCCTCTTAGTTCTTCTACCAGCCAAATCATTGTTCATGTGATTCTTCTTTGTCTTCCTGCTTTCGCTGCGCTTTTTTACAGACTTCCTGCGATTCTTCTTCCCTTTCCCGACTGGCTGCAATTCAAGCTTCCGAACTTCAGCAATTTCAAAGCCATCGCAACCAATTCCAAGGCACGCTCCCAGCACTCCGGGGCGATTATCAAGCGCAAAGCGCTCAACCGGATTTAGAACGTGGCCTTTTTGGGCGTCAAGAACCACCACGTGGTCTAAACGTTCACCTAGGTCGTCCAGAGCGACAATTCTTATTAAGAAAGTGCCGTCCACCTTGTTGACCATCCACTCCACAAGACTTTTCAGCGCGGGGACGCTGCATTTCTTGAGGCGATACCTCCCGAGATGCTTTTCATTCCAGGTCTGTAATTCTGCAAGGCTTCGAGCTTTGATGGGTCCTTTGCGGAGCATTACAAGTGCCGGATCTTCCCCTACAACGGAGTGTAGTGCGTTAGCGAAGGGAGCACGCACGCACTCGCTGTGTGTTGAGCGGCAGAAGAGTGCCTGGTGCGTACGATAAGGCCTAGTGAGTCCAGTGGCTTCGCAATGCCCGGGACCCCCAATAACAACGAAATCGTCTTGATGACTGGTACAGTACTCGTCCAGCCATTCCAAGGCCTGTGCTGTCTTCCGAGTACCAAAGACGAGCTCAACTTCGGAGTTCCCCTGGCCCGGACAAGTCACTTCCATGTCGCTGGTAACTGGGCTTCCTGTCGAATCGAATACGGACAACACGCTGGCCTGGAGAGTATTGAAGTCCACTTTCCAAAAGGTCTTGCGCCCGCCTACGCTCCCATGTGAAGCGTAGTACTGACCCGGGCGGAAGCCGTGAGTCCTTCTGGAAGCCATCACCACCCTTCGAACCTCCCAGCGGCGCTGCTCGTGCTTCGACACGCCCATTGCGTTAAGCAAGCCCCATCTCTCCAACAACGCAACCTCAAACATCCTCCCTCTCCTATCCGACAGCCAACGTAGAAGAACCTTCGATGTTTCCATCCCGATGCTCAGCCTCTGAGCAATCCTCTCCCGACTGAAGGTGAATTAGAGGCCCCGGGCCACGACGAGGACTTCGCTAGACTTCCACTTTCCTCCGAGCCACGCCATCATCTCGACCGCAAGCCTCCCCTTACCCTCAATGAGCCACAGGCCTGCCATCACGCAAGGAAGCGCACAACCCTCGATCCCTGGCCTGCCTGCACTCTTTAGGTTCGAGGAGGTCGCGCGCTGACTCGCGGAGGAAACGGCCCGTCGTTGGTGGAAGCTCGGAGGTGAGGAAGCAACGGCGCGCGGGAGTGATGGCGGAGAAGCGGACCGGCGATGTGGCGGAGAAGCGGACCGGAGATGTGGTGTGAGAAGCGGAGCAGTGATGCGATGCGCGAGGTCGACCAGCGGAGCGGTGAAACGGTGAACGACGTCGAGCGGCGGAGCAGCGATGCGGTGTGCGAGATCGAGCGGACGCTGAACTGAGCCAGTGTATAGCGAGGGCTGGCGGTGGGAGTGCGCAGGTTGTGACTACCGGAAGCTGTTGGTCCGCGGTGGATTGGGGGGTCCGAATGGGCACGGCGAGAGAAGGGGGGAATAACTCAACAAGCAAGCGCCGTTACCCTACGCAAATCCAGGAGGCCGCGTTGTCAGGACAAGGGATCGAGTACCGAGCAGCGGCGGCGCGGCGTCAGGTCCATATAGGGTTGGCGCCGACGGCGGATCGACCGGCGCCGCGTGCTCCAATTTTAGGGCCAACAGGGGGTGTGTGGGAAGCTAGAAATTGCACTTTGTTTGGTTAGCCCTAAATCTGGGCAAAAGGGAAATTATCTGTTCGACGCGCCGGCGGGAAATCTGGATATATAAATCCGAGGGCGGTATCCCGACCGACCCTCGGGGGTAACTTGCTACCCTCCGACAGCGCCCGCGAAAAGTCTCGAGACTCGACATCCGAAGTATCCCCATCCCCCTCGCTCTCGCGACTCCTTTCCCCCGCCGCTGCGTGCGACGAGCGCGGCTACTACGAACCTCATCGTTCCCGTTCTCCCACAGGTACATGTAGATGCATACAATGACAGTGCGTTTGCCATTGCGAAAAAGGCGATCAAATAATATTGAAAAAATTGGTGAGAATAGAACAAGGCCTACGCAAACACTGCAACTCGATCTCATAAATCTCAGCGTTGTTATCTCCAGATCGCGACCGGAGATCCGTGGCGCAGTCATTGGGGTCCGTCATTGCAGAGAGACGTGGAGAGAAGATTAGTTCAGTGCCGTTGGTGGCTCAAGCTCACAGCAACTGGACTTTCACATCTTTTGAAAGGCTTGTCGAAGCGTGATTTTGTTCCACAAAATTTCCAAGCGCGGCCATCGCCCCGAGTGCATTCCTCTTCACGCAATGAAGGGCTGTGACGCTCAGATGCGGATAGGGAGGACTCGAGAGAGATGCTGGGGGCACGGGAGGTTGCCGGTGCACAACACGAAGGCAGGATATTGTTTTGCACCAGCAGCAACCGTTTCAGTAAAAGGACCGCGAAAGTCCTTCGCGAGTTGTTCTCGTATATGTCCTGTCACTGCCTGTCACCATGCATCTGACAGCAATCCGCGGACGGAAATGTTGAGCAGGCGCGTTGTGCTTTCCATGCTTGTTGCCTCAGCAGTTGGGGCGGCCACTTCGAAAGCACAAGCAGCGCAATCTGAAGAGACAGAGGAGAATTCGTACGATGCTATCCGAACAAGGAGACATGTTGGAATTGGTCGCTTTCCCCCAGACCGGCCAGCACCAGCGTTCAAACCTGGGAAGAAGCTCTTCCAAGTTAACGCTGGTCTATAGGGACAGGATGTCAAAATTGGACAAGGAGATATCTATGTGAAACCCGGGAGTTTAGTAGTAGCCCGATGGGCAATGGTTCTCGAGGATGGAAGTACTGTTGATGCTGCGAACGAAAAGCAAGCAGGAATTTTTCGACCAGGAGCGCACCAGGTACCTTCCGAAATTGAGGATTCAGTCATTGGGATGCGTCCGGGTGGGAAGAGGCTTGTAAAGGGGACATCTGAGCGTATATTAGCGTAAGTACAAAATTCAGAAATCACATTTCCAGGATTTTGGCACCCCTTCAAGGATGAGGAGTACTGACTTTCTTACTCCCTTTATGTGCATCGTGTTATTTGGGTCATTAGAAATATTACAACGGGCTATAATATTGGAGAGAGAAGCTTAGTACCGAATGGTGCAAATGTCTTCATTGACATATCCGTTGATCGCATTGATCCTTTTGGAGAAAGGTGATGCATGACTGAAGAGGTAGATAACGAACCATGTGAGGCCCACAATTTTGTATTTGGAAGTGACGCAGGAACAGTTTTGATTCATAGCCACAAGAGAGGACGTTGCCATGGTCTGCTGTGTCCCTTCAATATCCACTTAGCTCATCGTCCATGAAAGAGACTGCGACATTTCGATGGTGGACGTTGCCCAACCTATTTGTTCTTCTTCGCCAATGGAATATATTATCCAAAGAGAGAAAATACTGCGTATACTAAAGCCCAGTTGACGTAGAACTGACACTGCTTGGTTGCATGTTTGCAATATCGGAAGTAGATGCAGAGCGTTGATTACCCCTGTTTTCCCACAGATAGCTCCAGCCTGTAGCCCTTTCCGCAGACGTTTCTACAGGTATCAAGGCTTGAAATTTTCAGCAACATCCTTATAAGGTGAGCAGTGTTTTCAAAATAACATCGAGGTTCTCCATCGAGGTTCTCGTTCCGATTTCCGTTCACCGACGGAAATCTTACAGAAAGTTTCTTCTCAAGTGCACTTAGCCTCATGGGATTTGATCTTCCACTACTAATTGATTAAATCTCTTCCTTCAATGCTTGGCAAGAAGAGAGAATAAACAAGCCTTTCATGAGATGTTTATCGCCGACAAATATTGAATGCCTGCCTGGAAAAGGATGGAATTTCAGAGAGAGCTGGGCTGCAGGTGGCATTGCTACAAGTTAACCTGTCACCAAAAACTCTTACTGTTTCTTTACAAAGCTGTGTTTCATTTGTATTGCTCACGCAGCGTTGAAGTAGCTTTACTACAATTAAACCCTTAATGGAAATACTCGAGCTATTCAATTTTTGTCTTCCCTGCGCTCCCGTATTAGGAATAATACGGAAGACAGCTGGACGATCCTCTGAACTGAGGGGGGGTCGTCTTCCAGGTATGGGTTTATTTATCTAACTTTCAAGGGGGGGGCGCTGCTATCTCACAGGACATTTACATGACACGGTTACACGTGTGCTGTCCATATAAGGTTGAGGCAGATCACCGCCAATGGACCGATGTTTTAATAATATGGTCTAAACGACCAATCAAGGTGTCCTATTTGGGCTCTTTAACCCTGAGCATATGATTTACTGTAATTTTGCTTTTTTTGACCTTGCTGTTGGCGCTGACGTGCTTGCCTACTCTGCGCAGTTCATGCAGTCGCCGTCGAGAGTTCATTGGGGCCATTGACAGCGAAGCAGTCTACACCCGTGTGACGAAGTGAGTCTCGTGCCCAGGTCGTCCGGCGGCTGCGGAGAGAACGACGGCGAGCTTTTATTCGGTCCTGGCGCTGCTACCTACCTCAAATGGTGTGGCCAAGTCTGTGGCTGGCCTGTGGGTCATCACTGGCTACTGGACCATCGGGGCGGTTGGGGTGTCATGCCCGTGAACCGTGCGTCGACGATCTTCATTTTGTGGGTCATCACAGTCCCCCTGACGCGCGGTTTGCGGGCCTATGACGGTGGGGGTGAGGTCGAACTGTACTTGGTGGCATGGGTGCTGGATGCGGAGGTTGGCACAGTGTTCGTCGAATGGCATTGGCTTCAGCGGTTTGGTCGTGATATGGGCGTACATGCGCCGGCTTGGTAAGTGCTCGAGGGTGATTGCTTGGTGGTGGGTGAGGTCTTGGAGCAAGTGATATCGTATCTATGCATTTGCGTCGTTTTGCGGGCGCTGTGTTTCGTGCGATGGTGATGGCTGCTGCGTTGTCCATGCGCAATGTGGTGGGTTGGTGTTGGCGGTAGCCTAGTTCCGTTAGCAGGTTGCGGGTCCGTACCGTTATTTGGGCCGTCTCGGCTGCAGCGATGTATTCAACCTTGCATGTGGACTGTGCTACGAGAGGCTGTTTTTTAGACAGCCAGTGCACGGTGCCGCCGTACACTTGGTAGACTGCTCTGGAGATAGATTTGCGAGATACTGTGTCGTTGGCGAAATGGGCGTCCGCGTAGCTTATGAGGGCCGGTGCTGTTAGGTTACGTGGGAGCAGGATGCCATGTGTTGCTGTGCCTAACAGATACCGGACTGTGCGCTTGAGGAAGTTCTAATGGCGTTGCGTGGGGCAGTGTGTTGCGCGTGCTAGTGCCGCTGTGGCGAAGCTAATGTCTGGGTGGGTGCAGTCTGCTATGTATCGGATTTCTCCTAGCGCCTTTCTGTAGTTTTCGCTGATGGTGCTGTCCGGTGTTTCTGCGGGTCTGGGTGGGTCTACTGTTGCTCCATCGGCGTATGGGGTCGGGTTTGGTGCGGTGTCCTGCATGTTGATGTATTGCACGACATGTTGGATGTGTCTTCGCTGGCATAGGTGTATGCCTTCCGGGGTGTAGGGTACGTTCCAGTTGAGGTATGACGTGGGTTCCCGAGTCGTTTGACTTTTTACTTGGACTGTAGGACTTGGTGGAAGTCGTCGTTCAGGGCTTGTGTGCTGGCGGCTGCCAGAAAGTCGTCCATACTGACGGCTATGAGGATGACGTCGTTTTGCGTACGTTTGTAAAAGAGTGAGGGGTCGGATTTGGCTTGCTTGTAGCCGTGTTGTTTGAGGTGCGCGTGGAGTTTTGTTGTGTATGTGTGTGCGGCAGGTGGTGTTCCATAGACGTTTCCTTTCAGTTGCCCAGCTGCGGCCTCGTGTTTGTATGAGCCGTCGAAACGCTTGGGTTGCCTGATATATACTCGGGTGTCGTGTTCGTATGCTTCGTGCAGATACGCTCCCGTGCTATCGAAGTGTTCCAAGTGCATGGAGTGCGCGGCTGCAAGTGCGAAAACGATACGTACTGTGGTCTTTTCCGCCATGAATGTGGCGACTTTGTGTAGGTCGTAGTGGATGTCTGGGAGCATGAGGTCGCCCCGGACGGAGCATCTAGCTTTGCGTTTGACGTCGGTGGGATCGGTTTCTATCGCTTTGTATCGGTACGTCATGGTCATCGGTATGATCTCATTGCGTGGCGAGAGTTGCGCGCTCACGTTCCAGTCTATTGCTTGTGTGAGATCGAGTTGGTCCAGTTCGGCATTGTGTGCTGTGCCCCATTCGCGCGCGTCCGGGTATTTGGTTGCTTGTTGGCGAGTCTGGGGGGGGGTCGTGGTTGGGGAAATTGTTAGCGGGATGCTGCGGCGCTGTTGCTGTGCTGCGACTGCGGCGTTGGTGGTGTGCGTGGGGTCGGAGTGCTTGGTGTATGTGTGAAAATTGTTGGTGCGTACAGTTTGGTAGCTGCGCGTGTTGAGGTTGAATACCTTGACGTGTGCGACGTCCATGCCGTACATGTAACGAGCAGTGTGGGCGCGCGTTTGCAGCTTATGCTTTGGCGTTTTGAGTATGGGGACAGAGCAAAGTTGGCCAAATATGAAGAGTTTGACGATGGCTGGAGGTGCACCATGCCAGAGTGTGTGTGGTATGTTTTCTACCACATGGTGGTAACTCATGTTGTATTTAAATACAGCGTCACGTACTACGTCCTCCCAGTACGCTTGGGGAAGTTGGCTGTGGGTGAGGGCTGCACGGGCAGCGTTCATGATGGTGCGGTTGATTCTTTCTGCTAAGGCGTTCTCTTGGGGGGTGTAGGGTGTGGATGGTTTGAATTTGATGCCACGTTATGCCAGGAACTGTTGCACATATTTGGATGCGTACTCACGCGCGTTGTCGGTCGTGATGGTGAGCGGGTATCGTCCGGTTGAGCTTGCCATTGATTCTATGGCTGTTGTGAGGTTGGCTGGTACTTGTGCTCGATTGTTGAGGAAGGCTACGACCAGGTATCGTGTGGCGGTGTCGAGCACCGTCATGAAGTATTTGTTCTTTTGCATTGACGGTGGGGAGAACTGTCCGCAGACGTCGGAGGAGAGGCTTTGTCCGGCTGTTGTAGTGTGTACAGCGCGCTTGTGTGGGGCTGCTGCGGTTTTGCCGTCAGTACAGCTCGCGCACGAGAGCTTGGGAGGGTTTTCTTAGAGTGCTTTGGGTAGGATGGGAAGCATGCCGTGCTTGGCCATTTTTGCTATGGATCGGGGACGAAGGTGTCCAAGCTTGAGGTGCCACTCGTGCATGGTTTGTTGTGCGTTGGGTGTTGGCGGTGTTGTTGGTTCGTGCGCCTGTTGTCAGATTTGTTGCGGTGTGCGTGGAGAGAGGTGCAGTTTTGCTGGTTTTGATGGTGGGGTGGTTTTGGGCGGTGTGGGGCGTCAGGGAGAAGGTGGTGGGGGTTGTTTGGTACGCGTTGTGGTTGGTTGAGGTGTGGGTTTATTGCACGTCTTGGTTGGTTTCTTGTAAGGTGTGCCTGGGGCTGCTAGCACACGTCCTATGGCCCGTTGGGGAGGAAGGTGCGGTGAGCGAGTGTCGAGACGGTAGAAACCTTGATGAAATTTGGCTGTGAGGATCGCCGGGGGCAGTGGAGTTGGGTCGTGCAGCGTTGCGTGGTCTTTGGTGAAGGTGATATGGCCGTGGCGCGTTAGGTCGTGGAAGGAGAGGAGGTTCTGGCGGAGTTGTGGGGCGCACACTGTGTTGGTGGTGACGTGCTTAGGCGTCGTTGAGACCGTCGCCTTTCCATGGTGGGTGATCGGGCAGGGTTGGCCCGTAGCGGTGAGGGTTAGTTTGCCTGCTGTGGGTCTGAGGTGGGGGTGGGGTTTGGTGACGTGAGTTGGGTGCGCTGCGGAATCGAGGAGAAAATGTGTCTTACCTGGAGGGCTGGTGTCTGCAGAGCGTGTGGCTAGGGCATGTTCCAGCTGTGCTATGCGTTGGTGGAGGTCTTCTGTGTTGGGTGTGGTAGGGGTGGTGGTGTGGTCCCCCTGTTGCTGCATGTCGGTATCGTTGAGGCAGTTGGCTCCATACGGCTGTCTGCGTCTGCCTTGCATGGTATAGCACTGCTCAGTGTCTTGTGTGATGCTGGCATGATGGCTGCACCACTTGCCGGCCCAACTTTTGGGGCGAGGGTGGTTGCGGGGTGCCCATGGCTGGCGGGAGTCACAGCATTGCTGTTGTTGGGATTGGTAGGGTTGGCGAGGCGTGAACTGGTTCTGCGGGGGTCGTTGGTACTGCTGGCGTGGCGTGTATTGGGGCGGCGGTGGTTGTTGCGCTGGGGCAGGTTTGGAGAAGACGGGTTGCGGTGTACTGGCTTCTTGCTGCTTGTTCTGCATCAGCATGACCTGTCGGACATGGTTCGTGAATTTGCGGATGGAGGCCGGTGGGCTGCCCGCTAGCACGACAGAAACGAGTCCAAGGTCGGGGTGGTTGCTGATCCCTTGTATCATGTAGTTGACGGTGGTGCGTTCTTGGTCTATGTTGGGGTAATTGGCGTTGATCATCTTTTGACAGATTGAGATGTGGGTGTCGACAAACGTAGAAAAGTCAGAACCAGGAAGAAATTTGTTACATCGTGCCTCAGCGTGGAGGACTTCGTGGTTTTCGATGTTGGCGTCTTGGATGTGCTCGCGGAGAAGTGTGCATATGTGGTGAGGAGATTCGCGGGGGATGGTTGGGGGTAAGAGGGCTACGATGGTGGAGGCCAGGCTGGGTATGATGAGCTTGCGGAGCTGATCGGCCTGTTTGTTGCGCGTTTGGGTGGTCGCTGGGTCGGTTGTGGGTGTGGGTTCGGATTCGAGGAGGTATGCTGCGTCGATCGTTCTCGCGTGCAGCAGAAGGCCGTCATACCAGTAGGTGTAGTTTGTGGTGGTGAGTTTGGGGAGCAGATTGTGTGGATTCATTGTGATGTGTGTGATGTAATTTGTGATGTGTTTGTGTTGAGTTGTGTTTTAGGGTTCGTGTTGATCGTTTTCGTTGAGTGGTGCTTGTTGTAGAAGGTGTGTTGTGTATTCGTTGGTGTCTTGATTGAGGGCGCGGCGTTCAGCGCTGCGTTTTCGTTGCGAAGGGAGATCGTGGGATGGGGTGGAATGTTGAGGTGGACTGGAGGGTGGCAGTGGGTGCATAGGGGCCCATGACCTGTGACGAAGTGAGTCTCGGGCCCAGGTCGTCCTGCGGCTGCGGGGCGAACGACGGCGAGCTTTTATTCGGTCCTGGCGCTGCTACCTACCTCAAATGGTGTGGCCTAGTCTGTGGCTGGCCTGTGGGTCATCACAACCCGAATACCACAAATAGTCTGGGGGGCTAATAATGTGGATACACATATTAGTATAGGCTACAGTAACTTCTGTGAGGTGTTCTTTATTGAAAATGCTTTTACTGTAGACTACACTAATAATTACTTCACGTATATTAGTGGATACGCGCCAAACAAACAAGAAGCGAAACCGAAACGGTCTCTCAGACACAGACTTTGGCGGGAAGCTCTTTGTATCCGAGTTCATACCTTTTTAAGCACATCAAAGGGGTAAAAAAGCTCGATATAAGCCTCATTATCTCGACACCTCCAGACAACAATCGCAAAAACTATCACCGAAGCCTACGTCCTGAACATGGACTGCTCTGCATCGCCTATTATTCGGGCTCTTAACCGAGCTACTACCAACACATCTATAGCCGCAATCGCCTGTCTCACCCCTGCAAATGCCTCACATGTCCCCCTGACACCCCTCCATAACCGCCACACCCCCTCTCTCCTCACGGCTCCAATCTCGAACTCATCCCTTCCCCCTCCTGCCAACGACACCCCATCCGCCCGGGCATCTATGGATGTTACACCCTTGGCCCCTGTACCGACGCGAGCACTACAAAATGTACTAACCCATGCTGAGCGTATCCGTATTGTCACATGGATGGTTGACGCCGCAAGCACAGATGGCGCGAAACACATTGCATCTCGTGCCATTCGTCGCTCCCCCATGCTGTTCAGAGGTAACGAAAAGGCGAACAGCGGGAAGGCGAGCAGGCTCTGGGCGGCGGGAGAAGAATTTTTGTCCTATTCGAAAAGTGTGGACAACCGTGGCATACCCCTTTCGATAACCCAGGTCACAAGAGTGGGATTCAAACGAGTGTATATCAAGGCTCAGACGGGAAGAGGGCGCAAACGTGCCGTTTGGGTTGAAGCTCTGCATATTGCGCTTCTGGAAGATTTTTATAGGTTGCTGAAGACAGGATTGAAATTCAGTGCTAAGTTGCTACGTCATCTCGCATTGCATCTCGTGAAGGAGTCCAGCAATGTAGATTATCATACAAATATGATAGACGAAAAATCACAAAAATCAATTGTCGATATGATAACTGCACGTTGGGTACAGGGGTTCATGAACCGATATCATATTGTCAGCAGAGCGCAAACTGGGAAACTTATGGTGTCAACGCCTGCTTCGCTGCTGATCAGCAGCGAAGCAGGCACAGATTGAGCGAGATGTTGCGTTCCACCTCGGAGTCGTTGCTAGGGATTTTCGCTCGGGTGCTATTGACGAGAATGATATCTGTAACGCAGATGAAACGCACTTCCTTATCAACCTCGATAACCATAGGACATTGGGGAGGTGTGGCGACTCAGAGGTTAAATATTCTGATGTTGTCTCTGGCTCTGAGGGAATGACTATGATGGTAAGGATTTCAGGCGGTAGGGACGCAATTATTGAAGCTCCGTTTATGGTTTTCCAAAATACCAATAGAAGTTATCCTATACAACGGGTTCCTGACAATGTCCCCGGGTTTTCGTACCGTTCTGGGCCTAAAGGTTGGATGGATAGAAACGTCTTCCCCAGTACCTCTCCGAGAAAAAGGTCATCCGGCCTCTTCCTCATGGCTGCAAGCGTATTTTGTTTGTAGACAACTGCAGTGGACATGGAGCATCTACAAATTTAGCGACGGCATTGAATTCTATCAATACTGAAGTGCGATTTTTCCCACCCAATGCGACCGATTTGATCCAGCCAGCGGACTCATTTGTTATTCAAAAATTAAAGGATGCATGGAGGTCGCGTTGGGATAAGTACCAGATAGAGGTGATCATGAAGGATGGGTTTGCGCCGGGTTTAGGGAAAATTCCTAACCCAGGCAAATACTTTCATCTTCGTCTTGCTGCCGCTGCGGTTCGCGAGGTCAATGCTATGCGCGACAGAGATAGCATTCGTTTCGCACGAAAGGCGTTGATACGGACTGGTCTTGCTTTAAATATCAATGGGCAGTGGGAGGAACGACAGCTTTTCCCGAAGCTGCAGGAGATTGTTAACAAATACCGAACACACTTTGAGGGAGCACCAGTTGTTGATGACCTATAAAGAGAATAACTGTGGACGAGGTATGTTGCTCGTGATTTGATTGGCCCATTCAGTAAACGAGGTAATAGTGTAGCCTGCACTATTGTAATATATTTAAATAATTAGTCTATGCTAATTGTGTTTGTCCTGCATATAGTGTCGTTGCACATATTAGCATAGGCTGCGGTAAAATCAATGGGGGCTGTAATAATATGGATCCTTCCGGTTCGGTGTTAATCCGTCACGGAGAGGGTGTCCACGGTAGCGGTAAATTACAACGCCAGCAACCTCACTAGGAGGGTGGCTTGTGCGAGACCGAAACGGACGAAGGGAGATGCTACCCCTGAAGACGGGAGATGAGTCCTAATTAGGAAGTTGGGGGCTAGCTCAGAGGGGATGGGGTAGCTGGTTTATTGTTGGGGAGAAAGGCAGTGCCTCCCTAGTACGTCTGCCTCCCTCCAGTCTCTGGCTACTGTAAGACTATATTACAGTAGCGATCATGACTAAATAGTAGTGTAAGGGCCTCTAGGTAGACCATCCGTGTACACGTGGACAAATGTGCCCCTGGCCCCACGTGTACACCGGCATATACACTAGTACACGTGCGCCGTCACTCCGGCTTGCACGTGTACACTAAGCTATGTGTACCGCCTGTCACTGACGGCACTCTAGCTTAGTAGAGCAACGGGAACGGAGTTGCCATGTTACTACACGGGCCTGTTTTGACGTTGAACTTTGAATAGCATAGCCTAGACTATTTGCGATATTCGGGTGTAGTCTGTATCAACCAACGATTCCATTAAATCATGATTATTCGCGAATTTGCGCGCATAAACTGTGAGTAAATGCTGCAAAATGATGAAATGACCATTTTTGCCTTCGTTTGAGCCCTAAACAAAAGGGATCCAACTTTGGATCAACTTTACCTTTATGACCTATCTCCGTGCCATTTTGCCTTGTCCATTAGCCTTGAAGCTCCTTCATGGCATGCTTGAAAAGATGCATGCGAGGCTTCAAGCGCTCTGAGTATCCGCGGCACGGATATTCATGAGACACAGATAGCGGACTGAGGCGGCTTTTAGTAGGTCCCATAGGTCTGCAAACCAGCCCCATTCAGACGGTCCGGTTCCGGTGGTCCAGTACTGATCCGAACCTAAATTTGATTCGGAATTCAAAGGTTGAATCCACCTGAGGGGACCGGGACCTCCGACGCCACAGAACAAAAAATGAGAAGAGCTGCCGTGTGTGTTCCGTCATTGCAATATGCTCATGTTTGTCGCACCCTCTTTACCTACGGACAGATTCTTTCTGTTTTCTCGTCATCCAGATGGACGTGCTACGCATCGCCCTTTTCGCCCGCGATGGAACCGCCGGAGCACTCCCTCAGCACAGCTTCCAGGCCAACCTGAGACGCAAAGGCCGTCAATACGTCCACTGAAGATACCTTTGCAACAAATGCCGAGAGAGATATCTTTTTCACATGCATGGATGAAGATAAGGCGATTCAACTTTTGGGAGCCGACCTGGGTTCTCTAAATGCTCGTGAATTCCTGTTTATTGCGGCTGAAAGGCTCAAGTTTTTGGCATCGGAGAAGGCAGTGGATGCGATCATTCGGCTTGTCAGGAAATTCGACAAAACAAAAACGGATCAGTATCTTCATGAGGATTGCGTTTCTCGACGAAAGGCTGTTGAGACGCTCGGAAGACACAAGGGAGCGTGCACGCAGAAAGAGGTTGAAAAGTTGCTCTCTGAATACCTACACGACGGAGACCCTTATATGGTTGAAGTGGCCGTGTGGGCACTTGCTGAGATTGGGGCGCCAGATGATTCGAGAATCCTACAGGACGTCATGGGCGTGCTGGACAATGAAAAGGTGGAGAAAGTGTGCGAAAAGGCGACTATCTGGGAACTAAAGTACGCCTGCCTCCTTACATGTGAGCGCCTCGGAGACAAGGGTTATCTGCGGTAACGGCTACAAGGCAATGAAGACTAGCTCATGCGTGCTAACTCGGCGTTGGACTAGGGCACCTCAGAAGTGGATCTGAAAAGGATAGCTGAGGGGGGGAAAGAGATATGTATTTCTGTGGTCGTAGCTGTTCATACATGACATGCAGCAGGGCAGGGCAGACTGGGTATAGACTGTAAGTGGCAAAGCGTTGAGGCCTCTCCAGTCGAAAGGGGTTGCTCGCAGGTTCTCGGCTGCGTATGCGCCTACGGAGCCAGGTTGCCAGGTACCCCGAAGATTGTATGGCTCGAGATTACGCTCGCCCTTTCCACGTACCCGAGGCGTTGCTGAAGGTCAACACACACTCAGGAGGGACTGGTGATTCTTTAGGTTGTTTGTCACACCGCTGGCTTAGTGCAATCTCACCTTGTCCTTCCCCAACTTGTGATGTGGAGAATCAAAAGTACAGAGAAAGAGAGTATATCTCTCTCAGTGTACAGTGTGCACTGTGCTGGATCATGATCATGCCGGCGGGAAAAACCCTTCTCCATCCGTCATCATGTGCTTCAAGCACATGATGACGGATGGAGAAGGGATTGAATGGGACATTGACGAGTTTGGAAGGGTACGCAGACGTGCTCATCTATCTTCTATCTGACCGAAAAAATTTGCTTTCTTCTCTGTGCCAGAAATTGAAAGCAATTCAAAATTCCGATCATAAATTGCCCAATGAATAGTCGCACATCATCATTGTGCACACCTGTCGAATATTTATTCGTCGTGACGCTAAGCAATTGAACTGGCGGAGGCCTGCTGCCGCCTCCCACAAGTCCCCAAGATCGAAGAGCTGAAATGTCTCCCGCGGTTTTGCGTTGCAAAAATAATATATGCCGGGCACGCTCACCTTGCACGACAGGACTACGGATCACCGCTCCGTCGCATCAGCCGCTTTCAGACTCCCTACAAGCCCCGCTTCCTGGATCGCCACAACTGCTCTCGTTGCTCCCACCCGCGCCACCACCATCGCAAAACCCTCCCCGCCATCACCCTCTTTGCCGCTGCAACCGCACCTGCGAAATTCGCTACACACACCCGCGGCGGCCGCACCCGCACCTGCAGACACTACCCCAGCCGCACCCACGCTCACCGGCCCCACCACAGCTCAAGCTGCACCTGCGCCCGGCGCCATCGCCACCTCCGCCGCACTCATGCCCACCGCCACCCCCGCTGCACCCAAGCCCGCCGCTACCCCCCGCAGCCAAGCCTGCCGCCACCCCCGCTGCAGCCAAGCCCGCCCGTACCGCCCAAGCCGCTGCCACCTCTGCCACCACCATCGCAAAACCTTCTGCGCAATCACCCTCTCTGCCGCTGCAACCGCCCTCACCGCATCCGCACTAGCCGCGACTGCGAAAGCCGCTACACACCCCCGCGACGGCCGCACCCGCACCTGCCAACACTACCCCAGCCGCACCCGCGCCCACCGGCCCCGCCACCGCTCAAGCAGCACCCACACCCGCCGCCGTCGCCACCCTCGCCGCACCCAAGCCCGCTGCCATCCCTGTCGCACCCAAGCCCGCCACCACCGTCCAAGCCGCTGCCACCCCCACCACCACCATCCCAAAACTCTCGGGGCAATCGCCCTGTCTGCCGCTGCAACCGCCCCCATGGCACCAGCACCCGCCGTCACCGCGAAAGCCGCTACACACAACCTCGGCAGCCGCACCCGCACGTGCCGACAGTATCCCAGCCGCATCCTTGCCCACCGGCACGTCACTGGTCAAGCTGCACCTACGCCCGCCGCCACCGCCACCCCCGCCACACCCTCGGAACGACAACTTCGACACTGAGTCAGAGGCAGCGTTGTCAGTTTTCTATAGCTAAGACCGCACCAAAATGGTGCTCTGCGATACGAACCAGGTAGATCCTACAGCAGACACAAGCCAAAATGTCATCTACCCACCTTTCGTGGCAAATGATGAGGAAATTATTACAACTAGACGAGCGAACAGTACGGTGTCCCCTAACCTCAATCTCTCATGTTCAACAGACCAGATTGCTGATCCTTGCAGCAGAAGTGGAACCCCCCTCGAAGATTCGAGGGGGGATTTGACGTTAAGGCGGAACTCTAGTGGTAGAAGGAGCTCGGGTGGCTCAAATGGCGGGCGGAAGCAGTCTTACGCAAAAGCGCATTGTTTTGAAGAATTGAGTGAAGGGTGTGAAGTAGTAGGTTCTGTCTGCAGGGGTTGTGGTAAGCAAATTAGAGACAAGCAGCGTCGTGCCTCAAGTCTCAGCCGTCACGTGATAGGGTGTCGTCGGTTCGCACAGGATATCAAGGATCGGGTCTTATCTGAATCAAGTGCACTTCAAAAGGAACGCGGAATTTACAATTTTAATGAGCCAGAGCCACGACGTAAGAGATCTGGATCTTTCTCTGCTGATTCTCCTCCTGGAAAGGTTCGTCGTCGGGGAGGAAGCCCCGAAGAAGCAGACGCTCTCACTGGCGCTCTGTTGGAGGCTTTTGTAGAGCAGGCATGGTCTTGTACTGCTCTCGATACATCACAAAAGCGACCAAACGCGTTTCTGCGGTTTCTAAAGTTGGCCGCCCCATGGTATGCGAAAAACTATTTGCCATCTCGCTACACGTTTACAGGACGCCATCTCGATGCACTTCACCAATCCGTTTCTGAAAGAGTGACGCACAGGATCCGAAGCGCAATGTCAATGGAATATGGAACCCTTATCTTTGATGGCTGGAATGACAGCACATCTGCACCCGTCGTGAGCGTGCTTATGAGAACTGAAGGTTCTGGGTTACTATCTGGGCGCCGGACGTTTTTCCTCGAGTCAGTCTTTACCAAATACGAGCGAGTTGGAGCTGTGGGGTATGTCCAAATTATTGAGTCTGTTATGGAAAAGTTTGGGGGTATGAGTCGGGTCTGTGCAGTGACCAGTGACAGTGCAAAATGTTGCCAAAACGCGCGCAGAGCTCTCACACACAAATGCCCAAAACTGGTAGGAGTCCAGGACCAAGCTCATGTAGCCAACTGTAGTATAACCCCCTCTGGGGCTTTTTAGTTAGATTAGATCAACAACAGGATCTAATACTGTAGAGCCCGATGCTCTACAGTATTACCGCGCCTGGCCACGTGTACCCCTCGGGTACAGGGCGCACGCGTGCACACTTGTACCGCGCGCGACGGAAGCGCGCGCACACACGTGTACTGTCAGCCACGATGGCTGACAGTCTTACAGTACGGTCCGATCTGTACTACAGTAGTCCACTACAGTACTTCGGTACTGTAGTGTTATAGGTTGTTTTATATATTAAATATGGAGCGGACCGGCGGCGGTGGAGGAGGACAAGCACGGACTTGTCACCCACCGACCGTCAAGGTCCGTCTCCCAGCTTACCTAACACGCGCGATCGGTCTTCGCGCGCGTTAAACGGGACAAAGTGGGTAGGGGACACACGCGTACGCGAGCGAGCCTAGATCCGCCTCCGCCCGTCAGCGCTGGTACGTTACCCAGCGCTGCTCCGGGGCGTCGAGGCGTGGATCGCCCCACGCGTACGCTCGTCCCCGACCGTCCGGCTCTACCACGCTACCAGGGCCCGCTTCCCTGTCTCGTTAGCTGTGTGTTCTCCCTGTGTTCTCCCTCTGCAAAGGGTCTACGTCGAGCTAGAGCATACACCGCTCTACGTCAGGGGGGTGTTTATGCTACAGTGGTCTCCCGACCTAGAAGACCCTGGAGTCCGATCTCCGAGATCCCCTCTACGTCTACGTCAGGGGGTGTTTATGCTACAGTGGTCTCCCGACCTAGAAGACCCTGGAGTCCGATCTCCGAGAAGACTTCCGCTTCCCTCCGCGAACCGATCGCGTCGAGATGAGCCAAGAGTTTGAGCCCTCGATCCGCTCCGAAGCGGCGGATCTGAGTCCGGCCGCTGTGCAGTCCCCATCCGCCCGGTTGGGCGACAGCGACGCAGGTCCTCGTGACCGCGAACCGTCGCTCGGATCCTCCGATGAGAGAGCGGCGGCGATGTTCGAACGCATAGCCGAATACATCGAGGAAGTCCGTACTTCCCCTCGGATCGATGTATCGGACCATGTATACACTCGATGTATGGCCGAACTCCGCTCCCTGCGTGAAGGGAGGTTCGATAGAGTGACGCAGTCCTTAGAGAATCTCCCAGCACTGATCGACGAGTTGCACTCGCGGATAGTGCTCGTCGAAGACTCCCCGTTTCGCCTCCTCCGGGCCGTCCGGGCAAGGTCGCCCTGAGAGGCCGACCTCGGTGAGACGACCCGGGGACCGAACCTCTCCGTCCGCACAGCAATTGGGTGCGTTCGCGCACCTCTTCGCTGAGCTCAACGCCACTCTTCGGCGTGCTCGTGACATGGAACGTTCCATGGCCGAAGGGCTATCCGGTGCCCCCTCGAGAGGGCCCGGTAGTACCGTACCTCCGAGCGCCGCCGCCCTCGAAGGTCGGCGTCCGACTGGCGCCGCTACAAGTCGGACTGCAGAAGGAAGCCGTCCTCCGATAGACGCGAACTTCGCGTCTGAGACCCAAGCTTTGCCTCCTATTGCCGGAAGTAGGCGGCAAGTGGACCGCGTATCGTACGCGGACGAACAGGACCGTGGAGGAGCCGCCCGCGAATCCGGAGAACCGATGTTCTCCGTCGATCCCCGCTCGGGCGGCTACCCGCCAGCGAGTTACGCCGAGCATCCAGGTCCGGTAGTCGTCCGTACGCTACCGGTTACCTCCTTCGGCACGCTGGGTCCCGCTGAACCCGGGCTCGAGCCGGTACATACGATGATCCAAGAGTTCAGCGCCGTTGCTGACTGTCGTATGTATCGCTTGGATAACACCTCAAGGCTCGTTACCTCGGGTGACACGGGACGGATAGCGAAGTGCGTCCAACGCTGTCGTGGGATTCGTCCCACGATGCGCAGCTTCGACGGTACCGACCCGATCCAGCTGCTGCCGTTTTTGAAGGATATCCGAATCACCTTCAACTCGCAACACCTGACCGAAAGTGTTACGGTACGAGTCCTCGCGCACTTCCTCCAGCGCGACGCGGAGCGCCTGTATACGAGTTATACGATGCGTGGCCTCCGCGCCGGCCAGCTCCATGACGACGTGAGCTGGCCGGGGCTCGTGAATCAATTCTTGAAACGCTGCCTCACGGACGACGTGTTAGGTGAAGCGTACGACGCTGTCGCTACGGCGCGACAGCCATCGCATGACACGGAAAGCACGTTTGCTGACCGACTCGAGACTGCCGCGTTCCGATGCCCGGCAGTCTTCTCCGAACAGTCCCTCGCGCACTACTTCGTGCGGGGACTTGCACCGGCAACCCGTGCCGCAGTATCCGAAACTGTTCAAAGGCTGCCAGGCAGTCAGAAGACCGATCTCCCGACCATCCGCCGTATCGCCACGGCGGAAGGTACAACGTACCGCGCTCGGCGCGGTTTACCTCTGCCGGATCCGAAACCGGCAGGGAGGGCTGGCAGGACTACGAAGTCCGCCGCGACAAGTTCGTTCGCCTCGACCCTCCATATCGGGGAGGATGAGTGGCAGGCCGACCCTGTCCTTATTACGCAAGGAGCAGGGCCCGTGGGGGCACGAACCCCCTCACCGATGTCGACCGGAACGACATCCAGTTACGCGACCGCGTTCGCGGCCACTCCAAGAGTGGCAAGGGGTACGGACCCCCGGGTCGCAGAGCTCGACATATCGAACCGAGATGCAGGAGGCGAAGCGCCTCGCGTGCCGCTCCTCACTGACTAGGAGGCACGGCACGCGGCGACCTTCGCCTCAACGGACGGCAGCGCGTACGTGTGCTGGCCATGCCGTACGTACGGGCATGCCATGTACGCGTGCCCGTTCCTGTCGCCGGAACAACGAATGTTCACGGCGTACAGGAACTACCGCTACCAGATGGAGATGTAGTGCAATGCGCCTGTCGGGCAGACACCGCGGTTCGATGGTCCAGCAAAAACAACAGCAGCAGCAAAAAGAAGAACTGCCGATGGCACAGCGCTACGGAGTGTCCGACTCTCCCTTCTCCGTTTAAACGAGCTTCCGACTCGTAGTAGCTCAGTGTAGTGCAGTGGACACACTCGCCAACGAGGGCGTAAATCTCGCTATGAGGGAAAGCGGTATGTCCAGTCACCACCAAGGTGTTAGGGGCCCTCTGTCCGTGGTAGCGCAGAGGTAACGCAAGAATCGCGGGTAGAGTCGCGGTCAGCGCGTGAGGGGGTACTCGGGATCGAGTAACTAGAAGGAGTGGGTGTGGCAGTCGCGTCGCGGACCGCTATCGACAGCGTCGAAGAAGAACAAAACAAGGAGGGAGAAGAAAGAAGGAAGGAGAAGTGTAGCGTAGAAACGTAGAAAATAGGGAAAAAAGTAAAGGAAAAACAAGAAAAAGGATGACGACGAAGGGTGCAGGTACCAGACTTAGCCAACTAGATAGGAACCGTAGAGGATCCTACCAGAGATGGGGTCCGATCACCTGCTGCCTCTTTACTGCAGCGCCTTCCGACACCCGACCTATATAGGCCGAGCGCCGTCGTCGGCGTCGATTACTAAATAGGTAATTAATAATTAATTATCGTCATTAGAATTGCCACTTGGCATTAGACGCTAATTAGCGTAGAAACTTGTGGGCAACACGTACGTACACGGGTTGTACACGTGTTGTACACGTTTCAGATACGTGTCATACGACTGTTATAAACGTGTGTCCACGTGTGGTACACGTGGGGTACCTTCCCAAGTGCGCGCGCACAGTACACGTGTGGCGCGCTTATCATACACGTGTGGTACCATCCAAAGTGTACGCGTACACTTTGGATGAGCACACGTGTCATAGACGGGAGCGCACAGCATACACGTGTGGGCTCATCCAAAGTGTACGCGTACACTTTGGATGAGCACACGTGTGATACACGTGTCAACGGCGGGGAAGGCGGCCCCGCGACGGCGGTGACCAGGGATAAAGGGCGCAGAGTCACTGCACTACACGCCGATCCGTGCTAGGGGGCACAGAGAAATAGCCCGGCCCGGGATGGGTGTGGTAGAGACTTGCGAAGAGATCTGCTCGACGAGTGTGAGGTGGGGCGCGTACTTAGGTACCCCCGTTCCCCTGGGTTGTAAGGCCAATGCTCGTTGAGCTTCTTCGACACCTTGTGACGCGAGAAGGCCTTCGACGGGGGCGTCGCAACGCAGCCCGACGGGATGAAATGAAAGTCGCAGCGCTACGTCAACCGTGCCGCCCGATGGCTCGAAACACCTACACCGGTTCGGTTGCAACCAACGCCGATGGCACCAACACTGGCTCGTAACACGACGGAGCCCTTCGAGGGAGACTTTGTTGCAACAGTCTCCGTCGGGAAATGGGTCACAGTAGCAGCGCTACGTCAACTGTGTCGCCCGATGGCATAGACACCTACACCGGTTCGGTCGCAACCGAGGCCGATGGCAACAACACAAGATAAGGTAAAAATAGGTAGAATTAGAGAAAGAAAGGAATAGGGAAATAAAGGAAAGAGAAAAGGGAACCCCCGAGCGATAGAGGATGCCGTAGGCTTAGGTAAAAGGGAGCGTCTTGGTAGAGACGGACTTCGACCAAGGCGACATTCAACTCCGGCAACTCGGGTTACCTTTACTGACTTGGTGGTCAGAGGGCTAAGGTATATATCGCCCCGCCGGAGCCACTACAGTAGCTCGCGGCGCTAGATCCTAGATCTAATCTAGTGTCAGCAAAATTAATGCCAACTAATTAACTAAATAAAATAATTAAAAATTAAAACGTGTGTGAATAAAATTATTCACACGTGTGTCCCCCCAACCAGGACTACTTTTAAAAGTATGAATTCATATCCAAATCCAAATATTTTCCTTTCTTTTCACCCCCCTGTAGAGCCCATTATTGCACTACAGGAGACGCGCCCCGGTGCGCGTAATCTTCTCCGGCAAGCGGCGGGCGAGGGCCGTCCCCTGCGTCAAGGTTTCCCGAACTGATCGGGTGGGGGCGCACGCTTCGCCCCCGTACAGACGGGTACCGTTGTAACGAAGTCGATCGTCGGGATCGACCCGCCTACCGGCAGGCGGACACAAGGTACCCCCGACAAGAAGAAAGAGGGGACCGAGACCGTTCTCGGTTACCCCAACAGGTACGAAATGCGATAATGTACCTGCAAGACTGGGTAGAGGATCCGTACCCTCTACCCACGGAGGGTCACGAAGGAGAGCCGACTCGCTTCGTCCCCCATATCCTGCGACGACCGGACGCCGCAGGTCAAGGCCCGGAAGTACCCGAATACTTCGCCAGGGCCGCTGAGCCGCAGTGGAGGAATCGTCCCGACCCACGCGGCCGGGTACCCGAAGAAGACCTGGCTGTCGATAGCCAGGAGGTTAGCTCCGATAGCACGGGTAGTTCGAAAAAAGGGTAAAGACGGTTACGTACACGCAGTCGCGTGAGCCGTCTTTTCCCCACAAACTAGACCCGACCCCGCGTGCTCGCCAAGGACACGGGGGGTATTGTCTGATAATACATCCCCCGCTACCGGAGGCGAGCACGGGAGCTCCTGTAATGCCGATACAGGAGGGAGCGCACGTCGAGGCCTCCGAAGGCCCGACGTTAGGAGGACAAGACACCGGGACAGCCGACGTCCCGGTGAGGCTTAACGATGGCGACGGGGGCAACGACGACCGAAAAGATTCGGTCGACCCCCTGACCCCCGCGAGCCCAAGGTCGCCGGAGAAGGGTCCGTGTCGTACGGACTCGAATAACTTTCCAGCTCACTGATCCGCGGACGCCCCAAGAAAGGGGGAGAAGGAAACGCAAGCGGGGCCAGCACCGAAATCGAAGGCCTGGCGGAACGACCTCACCGATAAGGCCGCCCCGAAGGTTGTGGACGGAGTCATTTGCCTTATGACGTCGAAGATTTGGAAGGTCCTCGGCTCGATAGCCACAGAGGGAAATGCATTTAAACCCCGCACGATCGCCGTTGATACGTGCTCGGGGTATAATCTGGTGAGGAAGGCCGACCTTCCCCCCAATTCGACGTGTTACGTCGTGCACGACGCACCTCTGCCACGATTGGCAGGCGCGAATCAGAACCCCCTCAAGCTTTCGGCCGTCGTCCGCCTGGCCGTGCGGTTGAGGAACACGGTGTTCCGAATTCCGTTCGTAGTCGCAGACCAGCTCGCCGTGCCGGTCCTCCTCGGCACGGCCTTCATCGATACGCACGTGCGATGTATCGACATCGAAGCTCAACGAATGGAGCTACGCCAAGGCGGTTCCGTCGCCATCGTGGACGGAAAGGGGGAGTCGACTCCCCCTACCAGGCGACACGGGCGACACACGGGTCGGCCAGACGTACGCGAGGAGGCCCCGCAAGCGATCCGAATCGCCCGCTGGGTTACCATCCCCGCGATGTCAGAAGCCTGCGTGCGTGTGACAACCGCGGGGAGGGGCCTCGTGTTCCTGGAACCCAAGCCCTCACTCCAACATCGACATGGAGTGAGGCTGACGAATGGCGTCGCGAAGGTCCTACCGAATCAGACCTTCGACGTCATCGTCGCGAATTTCTCACGACGAGAAAGGAGGCTTCCGAAGCACACCGTCGTGGGATACGCGAAGCGCAGCCCCCTCGCCATCCTCACTCCCGAACGTAAGGTCGCCGAGGGGATCGCGCACGCGCTACACCTGACCGACTTGACCGATCAAGTCGGTGGGGTAGGAGTTGGCCGATCCAACTCCGACGATAAGACCACCGCCGGGAGCAGAGGGGTCGACCCGGACGAACGGTCACCTTTATGCCAACCGACAGCGAGGGGTACTGTACTCCCCCAGCAAAAGGATCCCGAAAATCCACCGATGGATTGGGAAAAAGAGATCGACCTGTCATACATCGACGATGACAAGCTCCGTGGCCACGTACTCGAGATGCTCCGTAAGCACTCGAGTCTGTGGAGCGGTGGGCTTGGAACGATCCAAGCCACGGAGCACCGCATTCCCCTCGAACCGGGAACGAAACCGATTCGTTCTATGCCCTATCAGAAGGGCCCGGCCATGCGCGAAATGGTCGCGAAGGAGGTCAACAAGATGTTGAACGCAGGGGTTATCGAACCCGCGAGCACCGAGTGGGCGTCCCCCGTGGTGCTCGTACCGAAGAAAGACGGCCCTCTTCGGTTCTGCGTGGACTACCGGCGTCTCAACGCGAAGACCGCAGCGGATTCGTATCCGCTGCCACGGATGGACAACTGCATCGACTCGTTAGGAGATGCAGCCGTCTTCACCACGTTGGACTGCAATTCCGGTTATTGGCAGATCCCGGTCGCTCCGGAAGACCGGGATAGGACCACGTTTACGACGCACATGGGCATGTTTCGCCACTTGCGCATGCCGTTTGGACTCACAGGGGCACCGGCCACCTTCTAACATGCGCTCGACATAATACTCTTCGGAGTCCGCTGGCAAATATGCCTCGTCTATCTCGACGACGTGATCGTGTTCTCCCGTATGCAAGGAGAACACGCGAGGCATCTCGATACCGTTTTGAGCTTACTGCGGAGTTCCGGTATCTCCCTTCAGCTCAAGAAGTGCAGCTTCTTCCGACCGAAGGTGCACTACCTGGGGCAAGTCATCTCCGCAGGCAAGTTGAGCGTGGCTGATACGGCGGCCGACGCTTTCAAGACGTTCACGTTCCCGAGGACGTTGACGCAAGTGCGCGCGTTCCTCGGGGCGTGTAACGTATACCGCCGAATCGTTAAGGGGTTCCCTAAGATTGGGCGTCCTCTGACGGACATGACGCGCAAGGATTCGGATCCCGATTTCTATAACCCCACGGAGCTGCAACTTCAGGCGTTCGAGAACCTTAAGAAGTGCATGATAGCTCCGCCGATCCTCGCATTGCCCCGACACGGTCGTCCGTACATGATAGACACCGACGCGAGTGCCTACCAACTCGGCTGCACCTTACTTCAGGAGCACGAAGAGCCGAACGACTGGCGCTCCGTGGGGTATTGGTCGTACTCGCTGTCCAATAGTGAGCGCAACTACAGCGCTACCGAACGTGAGTGCTTCGCTGTAGTGTGGGCCGTCCGCACACTACGGCCCGTACGTAGAAGGCACGAAGTTCACCGTACGGACGGACCATGACGCCCTCCGATGGCTCATCTCACTCACCGAGAGTTCCGGAAGACTCACCCGGTGGCGGCTACGTCTGGCTGAATACGATTTCACCATTCAGTACCGCCCCGGACGCGTGCATCAGGTGCCCGATGCCCTGTCACGACTCGTGTCGCCGAAGGTTGCCGATGACCCTCGCCCCACCGTCGAGGTGGATGACGACATCCCCACTTTCGACGAGGGCACGACAGTTCGAGACGTATCGAACGAGCTCGCGGACGACGCTTGTACCACGAGCTGTGATCATCAGGCCGTCCATGTCTTCGTAACGACACGGAACCAAGCCGAAGCCCGGACAAGGACGCGCGACGAACCGCGAGGTGACGACGAAGCCCCCGCTCTCCAAGGACCCAATTCGTTTTGGGAGGAGAACGACGAGTGCGACGCCGCCGACATCCAGCGAGCCGAAGACCCCGAGGCTGGAGCGCTCGACTCCCCGGTCGCCCCACCGCAGGACGACCTGCCCGCCCCTCTTACGATAGAGGAGATAGCCGAGGAGCAACGCGTGGATGACTTCTGCCAACCGTTTTTGCACGACAGTCAGAGTCCCGGGACTCCGCGTTCTTCGAGGACCACCAAGGGGTGCTCAAACGGAGACACCCCTTCGACCCTGATACCGTTCAGGTGGTGGTACCTCGGACGCTCCGCGCCAGGCTCCTTCGCCTGTGCCACAACCCGGCCATCGCAGGGCACCTGGGGCAGAACCGTATGTACTACGCACTTCGACGCGAGTACTACTGGCCCCACCTGGCTGCAGACGTCGCAGCTACGGTGCGAGGGTGTCAAACCTGCGCGATGAACCGGGTGAGGCTGAAGAAACATCTCAACCGATTGAGATTGTTTCCAGCTACGAGGCCTCTCGAGAGCCTCGCGATCGACATCTTGGGGCCGCTCCCCAAGACGAAGACAGGAAAACGGTTCCTGCTCGTGATTACGGACCGCTTCAGTAAGCTAACGCAAGTCGTTGCGCTCCGCACGACAACAGCGCACACGGTCGCAGTTGCGTTCTGCGACTCGTGGGTGTTCAAGTATGGCGTCCCTCGCACGTTGCTTTCGGACAACGGCCCTCAGTTTAATGCCAAGTTCTTTCACAGCACGTGCCGCGTTCTGGGATTAACGAATTTGTACACTTCGGCGTACCATCCCCAGACGAACGGGCTAGTCGAACGATATAACCGAACAATCGCCTCGATGCTGAGGAACTACGTGGGTGAACACCAGGAAGACTGGGATGTGTACGTGGGGCCGCTTACGTATGCGTACAACTCCCACGTACATCGCACCACACGCACCACGCCGTTTGAGCTCGTGCTCAGCAGGCGACCGCCGGAGTTTTCTCTCCGACGGGCGGACGGCGACGCACCCCCTTCCGATAGGGGGAACCAACGTGCCCAGTTCCTCAAGACCTTGGATTCGACTATCCAAAAGGCCTACGGGAGCCTGCTTCGGACGCAGGCGCGCTACAAGCGCGACTTCGATAAGCGCATACGACGTATTAATTCCCGGCTCCGTCCCAGGGAATACGTATATCTCAACGCCACCGACGGGGCAAAGAGATCAAACAAGCTCGCCTCGCCCGCTGTCAGACACTACCGCGTGCTCGCCAATGACAGCCGAACCATCACGATCGATCGTGATGGGGTCACCGAGCGAGTCTCGGCCGACCGCTGCGTGTACGCGACGTCTCCGATAGACGCGCCACGAGCGAGTACGACGACCCGCGGGACCTCGCCGATAAGGTCACCGCGAGAACCCAGTATGCCGTCGAACGGCTACTGAGACATCGAGTCATGGAAGACGGAACTACGGAGTTCCTCATCAAGTGGGCGGATTAAGACACACCCACTTGGACTGCGCCGACTCAAGTACCGGAGGATTTGGTGTCTCGTCACGCCCAACCCCTCCGGAGACGTACCGGCAGAGACCTCACCCAAACCGTGAACGCGGACGTTCACGCTTAAGGGGGGGGCCCTCAACCGCTCCTTCGCGGATTAACCCCAGCCTGCACGAACAGGCTAAAAGAGGAAGCGAAGGAGGACGGTGGACCCTATCGGAGGGTCACAGCCGGGGACGTGTTCAAGTCAAGTCGTCTTGACTTCTCGGACGTCAAGGACGCGATACATAAGAACAGGACAGTACGAACTGCCTGAAAAAATGTTGGGCCCTCGTAATGACCGACATTCCGAGGACCGCAAAACCCCGTTCGGATCGGAAAAGTCGGACGACCCCCCCTCGAACAGGATTGCCGGACGATCCGTTAAGTCCAGCAACAACGGCGAGGAGGGGCGCCCGACGAACGAGGCGATCCGCGGTGGAATCACGACAGCCCCTCGGTGGGCGGAGCATGCGACCAGAATGCCCGTCGCTTGTGTCTCGGAATATCCGAGAAGGTGGAGGCTCACGTGAAGCCATCAATCAGCATCCGGGTTAGACAGCCCGGCAGAAGACCGGATCATGGTCCTTTCGGTTTGGGTTGTGTGCGAGAAGACGCGCGAAACGCGCAGGCAGACGCGCAGGCAGACGCGCAGGCGAGGGGAGCGGCGTCAGGAGAACGCGCGCTAGGGCCGTTCAATAAGAGCGAGGAAGCGAGAGCAACTCAGTCGGAGGGGCTCCAATATATGCGCACGGACGCGAGACACTTCAAAACCGCCGCCGAGACATGCCCCGTAATAAGAAAAATTACGGGGGAGGAGAAGGTTACACGTGAGCGACGTCGGAAGTGCGCGCCATGCACCAACACCGATTGCGTCATCACCAAATCACTCCCGCCACCATACCCCGAAAAAGACCAAAAAATTAAGGGGGAGAAATTACAGCAGCACGTGCGCAGCGTGCACAGGTACTGCACTCCATACGATCAGCAAAGAAAAGGCAGACCGCGCTGCGCGAGGGTACAACGGGTACCAGCAGGAGGTACACACGTCCGCCCCCTGACCGGAAAGGGAGGCGGGCGTGAGGTTGAATCGTACGCCCGCATCGAGCGGGTGACTCGAAAGCCCGACGCGCCACAAGCCGACCGATCGGCCCTCCCTCCTGGTCCCCTTCTCACGCGGACCACGGCGCACCGGTTGAGCGAGTGGCCCGAGCCACCCTCCTGCAAGCGACGACGCCCGGGATGCCCACGGCGGAGGAAGGGACGAGCGCGAGTCACTCACGTGCTTTCGAGCCCTCGCTACCGAAGTGGAGGGGCACAGTAGGTTGCGCAACCGATGCAACTGTCCGCCGCAAGGGCGTGATTACGCCACCGCGTGCACTCCGCACGACGCGTCGTAGTCGCGACGTAGAGTGCGACCACGGATAAAGACGGCTCCATGGCCGATCACGTCGAGCCGGGTACCCGCTTCGAGGTCCGCACCTCGAAAACAACGGAGTTCACATACTCGACGGACGAGACGCCGTTGTGCGGGGCCTCGACGGGGGTCTTCCCGAAAGGCCCTGTGCTCTTGCCCCAGACGAAGAGCACGCGACGCCCCCTCGTGAGACGACTGCTGAGGGGAGCTCGTCACGCCCGCTTCTCTCGAAGAGGCCCTCGACAGTTGCGACACCGTACCTGCACGCTCTGTACCTCGCCCCTCTCTCTCGAAAGGAGGCCTTCCAGGACCGACCACGAACAGAAGCGCCGGAAGGCCAACCACGAAGCCTTAGCGGGCGCCATTGCCGAGGGCGCTGGACGGCGTCCCTTCTCGTCCGTACACGAATCGGGACGGGATGAAGATGAACCGATAACCGGCACAACCGCACGCGCCGACCCCGCCAACACTCCCCGACGGCCCATTTTCCTTCTTCGCGAAAGCGGGCATAGAGACCAAGACAAACCCGCCCCACGTCGGCGCCTAGGGCGGAACGGAATGAGGTATCGCCAGAGCACCGACGAAACAAGACGTTCCAATTTGTCGCCAGCAACGGCGTGCTCGTATGAACGCAAGTACGAAGGTAGGACTTCGCGCACCGGACGCGGCAGTGGTGAGAGAAGGTCCGTCCGCCGTTGCACAAGACGTTGCTCTACGAACCGATGCGGTCAATTGTTGTTACAGTATGACGGAGCACGTGAACGAGCAGCCAGCCCGAACGCACCCTCTCGCCAGGATCCTGGTTGAGCCCCCGAAGGTGGCAAAACCTCGACGACATAAAAGGGGAAAGGGAAAGGGGCACGACCGAACGTTCTCCCCGACTTCGACTTGACGGTGAAACTCGGCAGGGTCCCAGCTCGCGTCGAAGGAGAGGAGAGTGGCTTGAGGCCCATCATGCGCTTCATCGGATAGGACTCATCGCGATGGTGGCTGTGGACAGGCGATAAAACGTTCAAGGACGTCCCAACGGAGGAGACGGGCGCGACTGTGTTCGATTGGAGTAACGCCGTGAGCGGTTACGACAACGACGGCGATCGGGACATCTTCATGGTCGGCGAGCTCGACTTCCTCGCATTTGGCGGCACCGATTAACCCCCCCAACCCTCATATACAAAAACGAGGAATGCACCGAGACGTTTCGTACGACACGACGTCGTGGGGCGGGCTGGTCGTCGGAGCCGGAGCACAGAAACGCAAGGTGGATTTGAAGGACTCCGGAATGGACCGCAACGATGCAAGCGACGATAGCCCTCTTGTGCGTCCTCTTCGGCGGAAGCAAAGGATCCGGGCACAGTGTCAGGGGCGCGCAAGCGAATTAAGGCGAGTGGAACAGAAGAGTAGGGGGAGTTGGACGTACACAAAGTGGTTCGAATGAGGGGATCATGCGACGTGGGAGCTCCAGACGAATTCCCCACATGGGATCCGATCTGAGATTGTCGAGAGAAGTTTTTAAAAAAAGCGCAGAGACACGAAATGGACAAAGGCAGCGTAGGTACCCGACAGTGGAGAGAACCAAAAAGCCAAGCGAGGGAGGAAATCCGAGAAGAACACAAAAACGGTGGTACGAAAACATTACCGAAAAGAGCAGCTTCAGCGTCCGCTTGGTAGCTTACGAGTACGTCGCCCGAGGATGGGATTTCCTCAAGCGTATGGAATAACAATTCCGAGCCAGCAGAGGTCGATGGAAAGCTGAGAGCGGGTGTTGTTGACATCTCATGCGAACCCGCCAAAGCCGCTCATTCGTCAGAGGGATGACCTGGACCCCCCCAGGGCCTTTTTTGCGACTGAGAAGAAGACACTGAGTAAAAGGGATCCACGAAACGAGCCGGATGCCCATGCCGGCCCGCCGCTCGGTTCATCGCCCTTGCAGCCGAGTTCATCGCACGCGGCCGGGAATGCGGTTTCCGCAAGAATGACTCTGAACGTGAAAGCGGATGCGCATGGGAGAACGTGCCCAGATGACTTTTCCGACCGTAGGAGAACAGTGTTATGTCGTGCGTTCTTGAGATACCTTCAAACCATCCTACGGACTCAAGGCGGATGCGAGGGGCATAAAAAATGCCGCGACGTCAGTTAGATACGTTGCGTATGTTGACTTCGCTTACTTGGCCAGGGCCATGCCGGGCCTGCAAAAGCTCTCTCGTTTCCAACGATGCAGTAGCGAGCGACCAACATGGCGAGCAAACACTGACTGCGAGCGTCTCGGTCATGCCGGGCCCTATTTCGCACTGTACTTCCGTCGAGGGAGAGCGAATCCCAGAACAAAGCTTTGACGACACTTCGGCTCACGTGAAAACGACGACTGAAGATGCAACAGCAAAGCACACACGGGAGGGTGATAATCGGGGCGGCGCCAAGGAGAGAAACTACAGAAAGGATGTCTAACTGCTCTTTGAAGCCCTCCTGATGACCACGATTAATCTGGGTTATTTCTCGCACCACACACAAGTTCGTTGAGTCTGTTTATAAGGGAATGGCGTCGAAGTCACGCAATCTCCGATCGCCCACGAGGGGCCGTGGTCTTGTCGCCTCACCGGACACGGACTGCACGGCATAGGGACCACCAAACGGCTTTTCCGAGCGGTCTCCCCTGCTGCGCTGGGAGCAGGCCACTCGGGGCGCCGAGTTTGTCTACCACATCCGCTCTCAGAAATTGCTGACGCCCGCATCGCCGGCGTGAACCGTCCACGACAGCAGGTCCACCGCCGTAGACACCGCTACATTTTGCGGCGTGGCGCGGCTGCTCTGAGCACGTCGAGCTGCTTGTCGCACGGGCCGCAAGTGACGGCACAGGCCGCCCGCCGCTTTTGCCGCGGACGGTGAGCATATGGCAGCTGGGGACGAGTTGCTTCGGGAAGGGGATTTGCTGGGATGTGAAGGCATGGCGGGAGGTATGTCGGGAAGGGAGATGGCCCCGGGAGATCGGACAGTGTGGAAGAGACCACAGTTCCTACGAACAGGAAGGGGCTCTGAAAAGGCACTCTGGAATCAAGAACAAAAGCGCGAGAGGGCTCGGGACAAGGAAAGTCTTCCCCTCACACCGACGTGGACGCGGACGTCCCCGCTAAGGGGGGGCCGTGTAGTATACCCCCCCTGGGGCTTTTTAGTTAGATTAGATCAACAACGGGATCTAATACTGTAGAGCCCGATGCTCTACAGTATTACCGCACGTGGCCACGTGTACTCCTCGGGTACAGGGCGCACGCATGCACACGTGCACACGTGTACCGCTCGCGACGGAAGCGCGCGCACACACGTGTACTGTCAGCCACGATGGCTGACAGTCTTACAGTACGGTCCGATCTGTACTACAGTAGTCCACTACAGTACTTCGGTGCTGCAGTGTTATAGATTGTTTTATATATTGAATATGGAGCGGACCGGCGGCGGTGGAGGAGGACAAGCACGGACTTGTCACCCACCGACCGTCAAGGTCCGTCTTCCAGCTTACCTAACACGCGCGATCGGTCTTCGCGCGCGTTAAACGGGACAAAGCGGGTAGGGGACACACGCGTACGCGAGCGAGCCTAGATCCGCCTCCGCCCGTCAGCGCTGGTACGTTACCCAGCGCTGCTCCGGGGCGTCGACGCGTGGATCGGCCCGCGCGTACGCTCGTCTTCGACCGTCCCGCTCTACCACGCTACCAGGGCCCGCTTCCCTGTCTCGTTAGCTGTGTGTTCTCCCTCTCTTCTCCCCCTCCGAAGGGTCTACGTCGAGCTAAAGCATACACCCCTCTACGTCAGGGGGGTGTTTATGCTACACTAACCTCTGTATGCAGGACATTGGAAAAATTCCATGGGCAAAGGAGGTCATTGAGAGGGTAACCTTGATGACAACTGAAGCCAGACATAAACTAAAACTCCGAGCTCGACTGAAAGATACTATTGACAGTTACAAAAACACTGTAGTTCCCCATATTAACATGGCAGACTCCGTTTTTCCTTCCGAAAGAGACGACTACACGGTTTTAGGGGAGGACGGGAAAAATTTGTTTCCATCGGTTCCCATTACGCCGATCATGCTTCGAAAGCCCGTGAAGACGCGTTTTGCTTCCATCAAAGGCACGCTTGAAGCCTTCATTCGCTGCAGAGTGGTGCTTCTCGGCCTTGTCCAAGCTCCTGACTTCACGAGGAACCTTTGGGAAGCATCTAACGCGAGAGAAAGAGGTAAGCGTGAAAAGTTTATTTCTAATATCATATCGTACTTGTTTTTCACAAAAGTGAAGGAATTGCACAACATATTCAGGCTCTTTCGGCGGCATCTAAGACTTTTCGACTCCGACGAAGCCAAATTTTCAGATGTTGTCCCTAAAACAGTAGCTCTTGAGAAGGACTTAGAGAAACTACCACTCACTTCGTTCATGACCAGTGAACGGAGAGCAGATGTCCTTGGAAAATTCGAGAGGCGCCAGAACATTCCTGTCAACGCTACTATTAAGGTCCAACTACTCGAAGACATACACTTTGCAGCACCCCCTATAGATCCTCACCGCAGTCCACGCGATATTGATAGACACATCAACTGATTTCGCGCTTTCCTAATGTGGTACTTCTCCGGGAGTGGCACGACAGCTGACGCACTGCAGCTTCGTCAGAATATCCTTGAGCAATTTGTGCAGTTGGTGGAGGAATGGAACGACGAGAAGGATGACGCAGGGAGTGAGAATATTTTCAAGGAGTTTGAAAAAATGCCGCTGTTGTATTGGAAATCACTCGCTGATCGCCCCGAATATGCGCAGTTGCGGGAGTTCTCTATAAGGACACTGTCAGTTTCCGCGTCTTCTTGCGCAGCTGAGCGTAGTTCTAGTTTGCAAGGAAGGATTCGAACCTCATCGAGGAATAGGATGGATACTGCAAAAGTGAAGAAACTAGCTTTTACGCATTGGAACATGAAACTACTGGGAGATTCAGATCTCATCAGCGCGGGATTCTGGGGCTCAGTTCAAACCAATGAGGATTCACAGGAATTGACTGAGACCGACAATGAAGGCGAAGCCATAGGTTGCCCCAATGCTGAACAGGGGGAATATACCAGCGTGTTTGACGACGATTACGATCATTTTGATATCTCTCAAGTAGAGAACCCAAACGACTGCGTCACAACTTCGATTATTAAAAGCACAGGAACGCATCCTGGAAGGACACCCCATTCAACTGGACACCATTGACTTGATATCAATATACAGTAGAACGTTTCCTTGCAAGATACCGGGACAAAACTGAGCTTCTGATATCCTTAATTCGAATAAGAGCATCTGTAAAATGTACAAAAACGTCGTCAGTGCTTCCATTATGTCGTGAAGCCGACTGGAGAGAGAAGAGGCTGGGGCAGTATTCTAGACCCGGGGAGTGACCGGGGCGCTGCATTTTTGAAAGAAGGGATCGGGACATGGGCATAGAGAGGCTGCTGAAATGTCGGATTTGATTGTACGAGGGTAGGAGTTGATCGTCGTGCACGGCAGGGGAGTGGACAAAGTCAGACGTTCAGGGGTAGAGGTCGTCAGATGTCGGGGCTGGAGGCAGGCGGGGATAGCCAAACGGCTGGGATGAATGCGGAGCGGATGACGAGGGGGAGGAGGCGGAAGCTAGAAACGGGGGCGTAGTAGCGGGGATAATGTGGTGAGGGTGTGGAACTTGCGGGCTGGTAGGTGCGAAAAGACTATGGCCGGCACCGCGGGTTGGTGAGCGGTGTAAGGTGCGGCGGGGACGTGGTTTTCAGTGGGAGCTTTGATAGGTCAGTTAAGTGGTGGGGCGTGAAGAGGGGGTGGAGCTTGATCGCGGCCGTGACAGGGTTCGAGGAAAAAGTTACCGGGGTGGACTTCTCCGCGGGCGGCGAGGTGCTAGTGACGGCGTGCTACGACAGGACGTGGATGATGTGGAGCGGGGTGGAGGATTGAGGAAAGGGACGGGTTTGTGAGAGAGTTTGTGTGCATGGTCGAGGTGGTGGGGTATGGGGATAATATGCGGAGGGCGAGAGTTAGCGGGGACGTGAAAAAAGTGGGGAGGTTCACGTGGAAGGTTCGTCTTCGGGCTCTTCGGGCTCCTCCAACTGGACATAGTTGCAGTTGCGGATGAATCAAGCGTTGTTCCGAGCGTGGATGAGGGCCTTGTCTTTGACATTGTCATATTCAAAAAGGTCATACTGGACCTGAAAACCATCAAGCATGTCGTCCACGTTTTCACCGTACATCTGGCGACTGTCGAAAAAGTAATCGCAGGCATCATATAGGGTCTGATTCAACTCGGGGTCATGCTCTTTCTCCGCGCAATTCCAAACGTTACTATTCTGGGCGCGTACCCAGCCATTCCACGTAGCGTTAACGTGTCTGCGCAGGGCGAAGACGGCGAGGTTGAACTTGTCGCGCTGGTGCAGCATGTGTAGGACACCTGCCCTGCGGCGGCAGTAGACGCTAGGAAAGATCTTGACGCTAGAATTGGCGACGATGTAGCGGAGGGCGTCGTCTGTGGAGAGGGCGGAGCCGTGCAGGGCGGGCTCGCCGATTTGCTTCCCGAGCTCGGTGCGCTTCAAGACGTCGTCGGTGTAGCCGCAGTTGGGCGTGCCCGCGCCGGCCGACGAGTAGCGGCAGCGTTCGAGCGAGTGGACGAACCAGGTCGAGCCCTGGCGGGCGCCCCTGAGGATGAGGGCGTGCACGCATGGCAGCGTGTCGTCTGGCACGAGGTCGGTGGCTGGCGCAGAAGGCAGTGCGACGAGCAGGAGGGCGGCCGTGGCCAGCACGCAGACGAGCAGCAGCGGCAGGAGCACGGGGCGCCGCGAGGCGTGCTTCGAGCTTCGTGCAGGGCGAGAGAGAACTTCTACATGAGAGTACGTCCGCAACCCTGTTTCGAGCAGCGATATAGCTCTCGCCAGTGTGCTTGCGGGAGTGAGCTCTTACGTTGGCCCTCTTGTTGAAGGCGCGGGGGCAGATTGCGCATGTGAAGACGTGATCGGAGTCGGCGGCGGGCAGCTTTGGTGGCGCCGTGTTTGTTGCGTCGACGGCTGAGGAATTGGTCCTGGAGGAAAGGGTATTGGTCCAGTGGCACTGGACCTCTTGCCTTATGTGAGGCAAGAGGTCCGGGTGCAGAGCTTGTGAAGTTCACAGTAACCTTGATCAGTGCTCATGCGCCGGTCCAGGATAGAGTTTATCCTCTATACAGTGCACGAAAAAACTAAAGAGCACCCCCAATTGTTGAACGAATTCCCGTGAAAAATGTTCCGTTCAAAACAAAAAACTTCCCGCAGACCGTTATTTTGCAAATCATATAAAGTAACGAACTTTCACATCGAACCCTTAATTATTTCGAAAAATACGATCACTTCGGCTACTGTAGAGGGTGCAAAATCTATAGAGCACAAGCTCGTTACACTATAGAAATAGGATATAAAGAACTTTTGTTGCCATTAGAATTGCTCTTTTCCTCCTTCTCGACATAGACGAGACACAAATAAGACCCAACGGAACCACAAAATGCCAAAAGGGAAAAAATTGACCCGTTTTAGAACAAGGTCAAGTCCTTGCCTTGCACAATGAAAATGTTTCTCAAAAAGAAATTGCTCGACGGGTGAAGAAGTCCGGCAAAGCCGTCCAAACCTTTTTAAAAGGACCCCATGTGTACAACAAAAAGTGTGGTACAATTCCACACCACGACCCCCGATGGGAGATGAGCACCGCCTGGACGGGCGGTTACTACTGTAGCAATCGTGCACGCGCCCTCGGAAAGCGCAGTAGTACCTCCACGGTGTACACGTGGCATAACCGTCGACGCCGGTCGTGGCCACGGGCACACGTGTGCGACCCGTCGGGTAAGTAATTAGCAATTAGTAGTTAATGGCACAAATTAGTCAATTTAGCACAGTAGCTGGTATACAGTAAGTAACAGCTACTTTAGCGGGACAGGTGTCCTGGCGTCCCACTTAGGGGTTAAGACCGGGGGCACCTGCTCCGTTCCATTAAACGGGGGCAGACTCGCCTCCCTTCCCTTTACGGCTAATTGCTATCCCGTTCCGGTTTCCCTTGTAGTCTCAGGCTTCTAACCCGTGACCGGCCGTCCGGATCTAACACTACCGACCGGCTGCGCGTCACCGGCCACGTGAGCCTTCCCTCTTTTCGAGTCCTTCCGTACGGTTTGCGTTCGCGCGTGGGTTACCCAGCGGCGCGCGCTCCCTTACCTCTAACCCCCCTCGTTTCCGAGTGGTCGGGACGAAGGTAGTTCTACCACATTTTGGTACTCTTGTGGAGGGTATAACTACAGAGGTTGAGCCCGCACTGGATTGCCAGCGGGAGCAATTACCGATCGGATTGAAAGAGGTCGAAAATCACCGCGTCGATCGCCAGTGATCATCGACGATGAACCGTGCGGATTCCGCCGGAGAAGATACTGCCTCCGGGCGAGCAAGTACCCGCAGTGGCAGATGCGCACAGCGCCCCGGGATCGACAACCCGGAAGCCCTGCTACGCCCGCCGTCTACCAGGGGCCAGAAGACCCCTTCCGTTTTGGACACCACCGCCGGGCTACCGGCTGGTGGGGGGAACCGCGTACAAGTACTGTACGACGCGTTACTCCCGCGACTACAAACCTGGATGGAGGATTTCCTCGCTGAGGAATTACCTCAGGTCGTCCAGGTTTGACTCGACCGAACGGCACCAAGACTGGTGGCGGAGCATGCGGACACCGCGCTCCGCACCCTGCTGGACGAGAAGGTCGCCCCCCTCGTACGCGACGAGGTGGTGGTGGCGCTCGCCGCGGAGGAGGACGAATCTCCGACCGCATTGGCTCTAAAGGGAGCTATTAGCTCCGCCGTGGACATGCGTCTGGCCACGACATTTACCGAAACGGGAGGCGCGGTACCGCCGCCGGCGCCGCGCCATGAAACCGTTCCGGGCTCAAGCTTTAATATCTCTGATCCGATCGGCGCCGTACCCAGGATTGATAGGAGGGACCCTCACCCGGAGGGCAGAGCCATCTATCTCCCAACCGTTCACGGTGCTACAGGGAGGTCCACAGAAAATGTCCTCCCCATACTCGCCGGTACGGGGGACCCCCGCGGGACAGACAACTGCTTGGGGCTCCCCGAGACAGAGAATCGGGACCCGTACCGGTTGAGCAGAAGACGTGCACCCGGCACGCACAGGACCGAAGCGGAATACACCCGGTATTACGATGCAGAAGACCCCCGTCACAGGACGGATGAAGACCGCGAGGGACGCCGCTGGCGATACCGCGGTAACCGCGAGGCACGCCACGGGCGATACCGGAGGGGGAGGATACCCCTCCAATGATGACCCATCCGGTTCGGAAGACTCTCGCAGGCGGGGCCACAGGGCACGCCGCGACAGGAGCCGAGACCGGCACCGGCACGACCCGTCCGACTCGGAAGACTACCACACCGAGTCGGATGAGGAGCGTCGTCGCTCGGGCAGACACCGCCGGGCTACCCCGAAGAGCGACGAGAGACGGCCCACGGTAATCTGGCCCCTCAATGACCTGTTTACCAAGGCCGTCAACTACAAGACCTACCGCCTGGAACGGCGTAGCTCGCGCTACGACTCTACAGTAGCGCGGCAAATTAACCGTTACCGGAAGAAACTGGACGTGCAGATGAGGTCCCACACGTTCAGTGGTCAAGATCCGATTGCGGTATTGGGATTCCTCGCACGCCTCAAGATGGCGTGCGACCACAACGGGATCACCGAGGGAGCCATCGTGTGGTGCTTCCAGTTCTACCTCACCGGTCAGGCCCACGCCCTACTCCAGTCCCGCCTCAATGAAAATGCCATGGCGGTTGACGCGGAGCGGCGCGAGCTGCTCCGGACATACCCACACGTGGTCAACTTTCTATTGCGCACCTATGCTACCGACGAGGTAATTTCCGAAGCGGTTGGGGATGTGACCTCCTTCCGTCAAAGTTCAAACATGACGGAGGAGGTTTACAGAAACCACCTCTGGGACAAGGCACTCCGCTGCGGTACGGTATTCTCCGACAGGCGGTTGGAGTCCCTGTTCGTAGAGGGGTTACTGCCCGCCACGTGCGCGCAGGTTCGTAATTACCTCGCCACGCACCCGGATGTGGACTACCAATCCGTCGCTCGCAATGCGCAAGCGATCGGGGAAACCAATCGGGCTTCCCGTTGACAAGGGATGTCAGCCATGGCTCACCGAGAGCCGTCCGGAGCGGCTAGAAGATTCGATCGCACCGCAAGGACGAGGCCCGTGCTGTCGGTTGAGTCGGCATCCGACATCCCGACGGCCGGGGGATTGGCTGAAGAAGCAATCCTGGCCGTGACGGACCAAACCGCCACGCCGACCTCGATGAGCTCGCCACCGACGAGTTATTATCTGTCGCCGGCAGCCTCGATGGCGAGCGCCCCAGTGCCACCTGCCAACCTTGGCGACGTGCGCACAGGACCGTATGGGAGGCAAGGGAAGGATCCCCGCGTCCAGTTCTCCGGCGGGAGATTTCCCGGACCGCCACCGTGCCGGTTCTGCCTGGACACCACGCACCGACAAGAGGGGTACCGCGTCGTTGCCGATGCGAGCCTGCGGGCCAAGCTTCTGGAGGAACGAGAGGCCAATTACCAGAAGCTACACATCCGGCAAGGCCTCCACCCAGGATCCCCGTTCAACCGCCAGGGGCCGTCCGCTTGGCGAAACCAGCGTCAAACGGCCCCGGCGGGCGTCAACGTGGTCGAGGAACAGCACCTCGACCATACCGAAGACCACGTGGCACGAGCCGCGCATCGATTCCACGAGGACTTGCTGCTGATGGGGGAAGCCGGGGAGGACGCGTAGAGGCGACGACGTCTCTCCCCGTGCCCAGCCTCAGAAGCTTAGGCACCCCCGATCCGGCTGCGCCAGTGGAAGCGCAGCCGGGTAGCCGAACGGAAGTCCAGGCCATCTGCTTCTTCAAGAAGCAGAATTACAAGATCTCCGCGACGGTTGGTCAGAAGCAGGCGTTGATGGTCGCCATCACGCCAGCGCTTGACTCAGGAGCCGGCCCGAACCTCATCCATTTACGGTGTGTCGCCGAGTCGTGGCGACCATCGATAAAACTGGTTCGGAGCCCAGCGCTCATCGACGCGTCAAACCGCGCGATGAAGGCACTAGGGGAAATCCCCCTGCTCGTCCGAATCGGTGAGTTTGTGGCGCGCGTCCCGTTTCTGGTAGTCACGAGCCTCGCTGTGGACTGTATCTTCGGTACGACTTTCCTGGATCGCCACGTCAAGGCGACCCTCTCACCGCAACAGAAGGTCGTGTTCCACGAGGCGCCACCCGTGGCGTTGGTCGGAACAACCCCCTCGAGGCACGACCGCAAGATGGCCTCGAGGAGCACTGCACAACAACTACCGCCGTCGGATAAACCCGAACGGAAGCAGGTGGCGTTCCCCGCCAACACACCGTCACGGAAGATCCGCCTCGTCAGAGGGGTGACAATTCCCCCGATGACGCAGGCCATGGTGAGGGTCGCCACGCCGGTGGGGGGGCTATGTTTTTTACAGAACCCCCCAAAACCCGCGCACAAGAATTTGACCCTCATGGCACAGGGAGTCATGGATGTTGTCCCCGAAAAACCGTTCTCGGTAATGCTCAGCAATTTTGGGCACCGCTCGGTTCACATCCCGAAGCATACCGTAATCGGACTGGCTCTTCCGTCGCCCACTCACATCCTGACCCTTGGCGACTCGGCCGCGGAAGCGGCCGAAGCTAAGGAAGGTGGAGGGATATTTAATTCCAACCTCTCAACCGCAGAGGATGGAGCGGAAGAAGCCGCCGATAACTGTACCAACAAGGGCGGGGCTGAACAAGCCACGCAGCCCAAGGCACACCTCGGGGCGGTTGGAACGGATAAACCCGAAGACACCGCCGCCCCTGAGGAGGACCCCAACGCCTGGCAGGAGGATGTCCACGTCGGTGCCGAGGACGACGAGGTACGCTCGGAGATCCTCGAGGCACTGTCTGAATTTAAGGACATGTGGACCGGCCGGCTGGGAAAATCGGGGCCACGAAGCACCGGATTGAGCTCAAGGCCGGTGCTCGCCCGATTTACCAGGCGCCTTACCGCGCTGGACCAACCGCACGGGAAAAAGAGAAAACGGAGATCGACCGCATGCTCCGGGCAGGGGTAATCGAACCCGCCATGGCTGAATGGGCAAGCCCCGTGGTATTCGTCCCTAAAAAGGATGGTACCATGCGGTTCTGTGTCGACTACAGAAAGCTCAACGCAGTCACCGTTCGGGATTCCTACCCGTTGCCGAGGATGGACGAGTGCATCGATTCCCTCGGCGACGCTACTGTCTTTACCACGCTGGGTTGCAACAGCGGGTATTGGCAAGTAGAAATCGCCAAGGAAGACCGCGACAAGACGACGTTCGCGTCGCACTACGAGTTGTACCGATTCCTCCGCATGCCGTTCGGTTTGAAAAACGCCCCCGCTACCTTTCAGCGGGCCGTCGACATTATACTGTCGCGGGTAAAATGGGAAACCGCACTGGTCTACTTGGATGATGTTTTCATCTACTCCAAGACCGTACCGGAACACTTCACGCACGTTCGCGAGGTTCTACGCCTACTGCGAGACGCGGGCGTGTCGCTGAAGCTGTCGAAGTGCGCCTTCTTCGACACCTCCGTCACCTACCTGGGACACTTGATTCGACCAGGTAGGTTGGAGGTCGAGCGCCGCAACGTGGTCGCCATCGAGCGCGCTTGACCTCCCCAGAACCAAACAGAATTGCGGTCATTCTTAGGAATGTGCAATGTTTACCGCCGGTTCGTGAAGGGCTTCGCGAAGATAGCCGCTCCGTTAAACCGGAAGACGGGGAAGAACCAACCCTTCGAGTTTGAAGTCCTGACCGATGAGGAATACGAGGCGTTCGTGGAACTGAAGAAGCGCCTCGTGTCCCCACCGATATTGGCCCTACCCCGTCACGGAAAGAAGTACACCCTGGATGCAGACGCGTGCGGGTACCAGGTCGGCTGCGCCCTGCTACAGGAGCAGCCGGACGGCGACCGCCTACCGATCGGTTATTGGAGCCGCGCCCTCACGGACGCGGAGAAGAACTACACCACTACCGAGAAGGAATGCCTTGCTGTCGTGTGGAGCATCCTCACGCTTCGACCATATCTATATGGGAACACGTTCGACCTCCGTACGGATCACGAGGCCCTCCGATGGGTCCTCAACCTGGTGGATAGCTCCCGCCGGCTAGCGCGCTGGCGCCTCCGCCTAGCCGAGTACGACTACGACGTACAGTACCGACCGGGTATTAAGCACCAACTCGCGGATGGTGTATCACGCCTCCGAGTGGACGGCGCGACCTCCGAACCGGTTGACGACGAGGTCCCGTGTTTCGCGGTACAATGGCTAGAGGAGGACCATGACCCCCGCCAAGGTACCGTACACTGGGAGACCCCGTCGACCCGGGGAGAGCTGACCACGCGTTCGCGGTTATACCCGAAGAACGCGACGTCTCATCCGTAACGGTGGAAGAGTTCCTTCGGGAACAGGCCGAGGACCCCTTCTGTAGGGCAGCCGCCGAGACCGTGGGAAATCCGGACTCGCACTACGATGTCGACCGATACGGGTTCGTCGTCCGCAATTCACTGCAGAGGCAAAGTACCAGGAACAACAATACTTGTAGTATTCCGAAACATTAAAGTAATATCGTGTCATGATATATGTAATGTTTTTGGACGATACGTTTTTGGGATACCAGAATAGTATTGTCCGGACAACAATACATCAGCATTCCAGGAATGATAATAAAACGTCCGTGTACGATGAAAACATCAGAATTCGGGTACCACTTGCATCAGCCGTGAACAATAGATATAATGTCATTGTAAACATTAAAACATCAACAATGGACGTTACTTATAATGTGTTATTGAAACACTATACGTAGCGTATGTGAACATTATAGGCACTGTCTGTGGATTCGATAAATGAATCATTTCAGCACACTATATATAATTATATTAGATGGCACTAAATGCAACGTGCAGAAACGTTAAATATAATGTTCCTTGAAACACTTTAAACATTGCCCAACGACAATATAAAATATTCATTAATTGTATTATTACTTATATCGTACAGAAACGTGAAATATAACGTTCGAATAAACACTGGTAATGTTGTCCAACGACAATATATATTAGTAATATTTTGAATATTACTTTCATCGTTCTGTGCACGTTACATGTAATATGTCGGAATAGCAATAAACGTATCGTTCGTGAACACTATAATCGTGGTTTTCAGAAGTAATACTTATATTGGTTTTGGATGGTAGTTGATACTTGTTCTGAGACGACAATATAATGTTGCTGGACGACATTTTTACTGTTTAGGATTTGGTAATGTAATGTTTTGGGGACTACATTTGCAATGGTTGTAAAGCACTAAACTAAATGTAAAGAATGATAACGGAATCGCTGCCTGACGACACTGTTGATGGATGTGAAAACAAGCGTTTCATAGGCCAGTACCTACATGTATTATCAATATTGATGCAGCTGCAACAGACACAACAGTTGTGTCTGTCGATGATCGTCTTCGTCATGCCTGAGGATGTTTTTCATCGACATGGCTGCAGATAGTCGTCTTCGTCCTGCGGCAGATGGCGGTTTTTCGGGGGTAGAGCCTGTTAGCTGTGCCCCTGAAATTCGCAGCACTTTCAGGTTGTTGACTTTTGCCGGCGGTTGGTCCCTCTGTTTCGTGGCACTAGGAGGATCATATCACGTGCGGGATAGTTGTGAAGTTTCGTTAGTATCTCACTGTGGATCGTGTCGCCTGCGGTGATGGTAGCTCACTGTGGATCGTGTCGCCTGCGGTGATGGTAACTCACTGTGGATCGTGTCACCTGCGGTGATGGTAGCTCACTGTGGATCGTGTCGCCTGCGGTGATGGTAGCTCACTGTGGATCGTGTCGCCTGCGGTGATGGTAGCTCACTGTGGATCGTGTCGCCTGCGGTGATGGTAGCTCACTGTGGATCGTGTCGCCTGCTGTGATGGAAGCTCAATGTTGATAGCACATTGCGGATCTCATCCACTGGGAGAGTGGCGGCACTACGGCGTTGGTATCACGCTGCTCATGGATGTTTTGGGCTTAAGGTCAGCTCAAAGGATGAGTGCAACGTACTTATAGGGATTCGTGAATACATTTGGAGCTCGAATGTATCCTCAAGCGCTATAAACGTGAGCCGGTTGTGACCTAAATTGGGTTCTTACGACGAAACGGATGATGCTGCACCAATAAAACGTCATTTCCGTTTTGTCCATGGGATGAACACGTAAAGCACAGCACAGGTGTACAGCAACTCGAGTTGGAAGCCAATGACCTGCAAAATATGTTTACAGAATTTCAGTGAGCCAATTAGCAGGTGTGATTCACGCATGTAATCCAGGCTGATATCAGACTGTCAACAGTCTTATATCAGCCTGGATTACATTCACATTCATGAAATACGAGTCTGGTATGAGGTGGCTCCAATTGCACTCTCATCCGATGTCTTCCTCACTTCTAACAGCTAATGAAGAAAAGAAATCGGAAGCGACGGAACATGTTCCAGCTCGGGAGTCGGGGAAGAAGGGGTCGCATTGCGTACGACGATCGGTGGGGAGAACATCATGAGGAGACATTTCATCTGGCAGATACATCCGCTCCCTCAACACACAGTGCTGATGGAACGACACAAAACTGTACGGGTGCCGAGAAAGGTTGCGATGAAATCCGAGGAGCGGGTGCAGCGGAAACAAAAGAAGAAGAAATGGCAGAGGCAGAGGATAGAGATCATAAAGATGTGTGTTTTGAGACTATAGAGGGGTTCAGAACCCCTATGGTCCACGAAATGCAGTTCGCAGATGAAATTCCAGTCGCGGAGATGCATGAAACGAATGGGCAAGACATGGGTGGCATGGTAGATATGGTACTTGAACACGTGAGGGGTACGACAAATGAACTGGTGGTCGGGCTCAGTGCACAGGACGAGGAAGATGAAATGCATCATGATATAGGACTGCAGTTGGATGTTGCGGAGATCCGTCGTGGATGGAAGAAGCTTAGCGTGTGGCAAAATATAATGGCTGTTTTACTTGTGTCCGGGACCGTTCGGTACTCTAAGTCTGGTTATAACATCTTTCGGAGCTGTTTCAACCACCTTCTAAAGAAATACGAGCCAGGGGGGAAATTGGTTCCTGACTACTCTACGGTTTATCGGACTCTGTCCCCTTTGCTTAGAGAGTGGGGTTTTGTGATGAGCATGGAATGCAAGGCGATTTTAGATACTTCGAAATCGGGCTCCAGACAGACTCTTCAGTCACTGCAGGGAGTTGGGCCAGTTTCAAGCCGTTTCAAAGTCATATTGCCATCATCTTGGTCTTTGATGGACTTGGCGTGCCGCGAGACATGGAATGTACTGAAAGGCGCTGCGAAAGACTCCATCTCTCCTAGCTCGGGAGCTCTGTTCTCCACTATCGAAAGCGTTCCCATGGTTCGAAATAGAGATCTCATTCTGGACATCGCTCGTAACGTCCTTCCCAGCACCGGCGACGAAACGGCGCCCTCCTGCCCATTGCTCACTGCGTACAGGGGAGATGGAGGAGTGGTCACCTTGCACTTGCGGAAGGAACCGCCATTTCCGCATGAAGTATTGTGCACTCTGGATATGTGTAGCGGAGCAGATCCAAGATGTTTCAAATTGACGTTCAGGGTTGTCACAACCTCTCTCGTAGTGTCATGGAGAGACGGACCACCCCTGACCGAAGTGTCGAGGTCGGAGTTACGTTACGGAACATGGAAGGGATTTCGGCGGCCAACAACGGACCTGTGGCGCGCTGGTGACATTAGCACAGTTCTACATATCAGTGCTGAGCTGGATTATGTCATGGTACTATTTCAGCATCACAACAGATCAACACAGGGAGGGCAGCAAATTGAGCTTGTGTGCATACCCTTCGCTTGCGAGGTTGGAGACGATGGAGCTGATCATCCTTTACGTATCTCATTTCATACAGCTTTGAAGGTTTCCGTGGTGGACGTCATGGTGGCCGGCAACCAGCCATCTCTTTCATTTCAACACTCCCGACCCCCAATATCACCGTCATATGGTAAGCTTAAAGACGGAAGGAAATACTTTGTTGACCATATCCTACTATATTCAGATGGATTTTCCCCGTTCCGATTTAAAGCGGGTTCAGCGGGGGGTGTCTATTGTCTCTCCCTAAACTATCCTCCGGAATGTAGAAGTAGTAGAGAGCGAGTACGTATTCTTGCCCTGACTGAACCTGGAGTGTCAACGAAGGAAGGTCTGAAGCAAGTAGTAGCAGACCTCGTCAAATCATCAACAGAGGGTATACCTGCCAGAACTGCCGATGGGGAGGATTTGCTGCTGTTTACCGATGTGGTTGGTTTCGTGAGCGACTACCACGAGGTTGGGCATGTCCTGGATGTGGTGGGAGTGAATGGCACAGCACCATGCAACCTCTGCTCGTTCATGCGATTTAAAGGGCCTAAAGGACTCGCATCGCGATATGCATACACCACGGATATTCACAGCGCAGACGCATGTTTCGCGAGAAATGCAGAAAGAACGAAGGCCTTACGAGCCTCTGGTATCTCGGATGTAGAGCTGAACGCATTGGGCCTGAACGGAAATGACGATGCAGCAAGGAAAGCAAGTCCTTTTGTTTCTTTTTCTCAGGATTTGAAGAACGCGTTGAAAAAACCACGATACCGCTGACCGAACACAACGTCCCAGTCGCAAACCCTAGGTTTGACCCGTATCGCTCAATGCTTGTTGCCCCCGACCATCTCCTGGCTGGTAACGCAATTAATATTTTAACCCTTGCCTTTAAGTCCCTTCCTACCGCGACTAGAAGAAAGCAGGTAGACGGGTTAATCTGTTCCTTGTTGCGAACAAACCGCCTGGTAACTGAGACACGCATCTACAATTTCAGTACAAATAGTATGTACACGGCAAGCATATCGGCAACGTTTTCGATATTATTGATTGCTTCTCCTGTATTCAAAGAGATTGTTGATACCCTATCCTGCCCTCAAGAAATATCTAATGTATCCAAACAAGCACTGTGTTCAATTGTACAGAACCTCAGTTTGTTTAGCAAACTTGTCAGCAAGACATACTGGTATCCTAAGCTGCATGTGGATGGATTGGAGCAGGTGAAAAGGTACAATCGTGAAGATGGCACGGCGCATATGGCAGACTTGGAACGCCATTGCAAGATGTACATACGAAACTGCAATGACCTTTGTCGAAGCAGTACTATGGCGGGGAAAGAGCTGGACAAGCCGAATATCCATCGGCTTCTAGAGCTTGATATGCATTCTATCCCTGCAATGGGTCACGTGCAGCACTTCGCCGAACTTGTTTTCGAATGCGCTCACCAGCCCCTTAAGCAGGCCATGGCAGATTCCAACGGTCATGACGCCCATATACAGGGAATGGATCACATTATTAATAACGATTGGAAAAACCGGCTTTCATCCGCTCTTTATTCTGTAGACGGCAGTTGTGAAATGGAAGGCAAGGCAATCTCTTCAGTGGTCAATCTCATTTGCGGACGAAGAAGAGACGTACATAACTATGTAACGAAAACGAACGGTGAGGCAGAGAAGGCTTTGAGTATTATAAAAATGGGTTGTTGAGGCACGTACTCGGAGCTCCATCTACTACTAATAACAACAACCCGAGAAGGGCGGAATGGGTCCTAAGTGAACGTACGGTAGATGCTGAAGGTTCATTCCATGCGACCATGACTTGTATTGCTGCCGACTTCATTGTAGAAGCGGGTCCCAATGACCCCAAATTCTTCGAAAAGGCATGTCGAATGAAAAATCCCTGTACGGACTTGGAGTTGTTACATCGCATTCAAGACCGCACGACATGCTCTCGAAAGGCTCTGCGGTTCAAGCACTCGTGTTCGATGACGAACCGCAAATTGTACCTACACCTGCGGAAGATGAAAGAATTGTTTACATTGATGAGCTGCACGTAGCTTACTTTGCAATCGAAACATTTATGAAAATGCAGGATGCATATCAAGAGACACCTTTCGCTGTTGTCAAGAAATGCCAGTTCACTTCCGGATTTATTTATGTTGACGTCCACAAGCCATTTCAATTCTTGAAGCTCACGGACTCTGTCAGAAGAGTTGGACTAGTTCACGCCTGTCACAGTGACCGTACCACACAATGTCTTAAACCCGAAGAGAATAATTTGAGTTGCACTGCCTCGATCATGGAGGGGAATATTTTCTACTGCTTATCCAGGCACGACGGTTACCCTCCTCGAATGGCTTAGTTCTCCGCATGTGTTCCCTGACTTATCGCTGCGTTGAAAATCGGAGCGGCCGTAGTTCCGGATGAGCAAGGAGTCGCCAGTGATGACCATCGCGAGATTGCAAAGCGACTAGTCGAAGCGCAGGCGCTTGAGAGACTGGAGAGCGTTATCGAAGAGGAAGAAGCAGAACCGGCGGACAACGCTAATCCCCAATTACCCGAAGGCAATGAAGTCGCCCGGAGATTGGGGGGTGGAACACAATCAAAAGCTGCTCGGAACAGAAGAAAAAAAGCGGAGAAGGAAGCTGAGTCGCAGCGCCGTGTTGAGGCGGAGCAGGCCAGCATCGCTACATGCGCACCGAAGATGCGTACAACGCACACACCAGTAATTCGCACAACCACGCTTGCACGCAGCAGCCCGACTTCCTTAACACCGAGCTCGGTTTAGCTCTTCAGCGCGACGAGCCGCAAGCGATAGGGAGTTTTCCAAGGAGCCACTTGTGATCATTCGCGCGCCGCACGGCCCGTGCGACGTGCGGCACGGGCAGACGACGAGGGCCCAATTAAAAATAGATGAATGAAGTCATTGTAGAGACAGCCAATTAAAACACGTAGCACACATAAGTTCCACTCTCCGATGTCGTTCGACATTTCCGATCTCCCGACACAATATCGCACTACCGCTCGTAACCTGCACCCAGCTGCAACATTATCTGGCCTCCATGACTCCCACTCACCGCGCCTCCCACGGCTGAATTCTACATCTGAGCGGGAGAGGAAATCCTCTCGATCGTTTCATGCAGGATGGCGACCAACAAACCCCACACAGGCTCGCTCACGGCTCGGAGCTTGGCAGCAATTACTCACCATGTATCGAATGTGTTTTCTTCTTCTCGGTTTCTTCACGCTATACTACTTCATATTTGCCAAACATCACTACCACGACAGCGAGATGCGTGCTATTCACGCCGATGTCGAAAAGCTGCTCCGTGAAACCAGCAATTCCATCCTCAGTGATAACCTCGTAGAAGCGGTACTTCCTGACAGGTTTAACGAGACACTCAATCATAATCTCAGTACGCACAGATTTCAAACTAACACGCTCTTCTCCAGAGTTGTCTTCAGAATCCGTCCCATCGTTTCCAACCTTCATTGATCTGTACACATCCCAGTCCGCATCGTCCACCCCAAACGTGTCCTCCTCCACATTTTTCTTCCCACGCCCTCTCCCTCGTCCCCTCCCCTGGCCCCTCCTTCTTCCCTTCCCACTTCCTCTCTCGCGCCCCTTTGAGTTCCCTCGCCCTGGGTCTTCGTCGAAACCTGCATTGCTTCCTGCTTGTTGTGCCAACAACCTCATTCGTTCCTTTGCAGCCTGCCACCGCCGATCCCACCTCGCTTCGCGCGCGGCGTCCTTTCGATTTAAACGCTCAGCTAGCTCATCTGGCTCCGTTCGCAGTTCGGTCAGATACTCTTGTGGCCTCTCCATGCGCATCTTCTCTATATCCTCAGCCTTCCTCTACGCTTCCGCCGCGAGCTTGACCCTTTTCCCCCGTAACCGTGCTTCCGTAGCCCCGCAAAGCGCGCGCTCGTGCCGCTTTTGCTTGAGTTACGGCGCGCTCAGCTCTGACATCGACAGAAGCTCGTCTGCTCGTACGCGCTTCTACCACGCCACCTCCGCTGCCCTTGCCTTTCCCGCGCTCAATTTGGCACGTTCGTCATCCACGAGCAGCTGCCGCTTGTCGATCTCTTGGTTCAGCGCTGTCGACGATTCCCACTGTCCGACGCACATGGAAATGTAGTACTTGTCCTCATCTATATCCCTCATATCTTCAATACACAACCTCCTCCAGTGTATACGATGTATCCACTGGCTCTGCCTCTGTCCCCGACACATCCTTATCCCTTCCGCCGGCTCTTGACATCTTCCACCGTGTCCACTGGCTCTGCCTCTGTCCCCGACACATCCTTATCCCTTCCGCCGGCTCTTGAATTCTTTTTATCCTGCATTAACTTATTCAACCTCCTCCTATTATCAATTCTCGCCTCCTCCTCCGCGCTCGTCGCCGTCTTATCACTCGCCTCCCCAGTTTCCACCTTGACTGTCTTTGACACTTCGTCAAAGTTATCTGGTTCCTCTCTAATTTTGTTCCACTCGGCATCATAGCATGGCGCATGCGGGCGACATACGGTGGGGTTTGTAAGATTGGCATGGAGGAGCCTGAGAAGGCGGCCACAATGTGGACGACACGAGATCGAAGATGAAGTCTTGCGAGTTGAGATGAGAGGGCGGGGCGCGGGGCGCGGTAGGCAGAGGGGACGGTGAAGGGGGGCGGAGGAGGGTCGATCAGATACACATCAGGGGGTGGGCGGATGACTTCTTTTTGCTCGACCATGGCGGGGGATGTGCGTGGTATTTGGGGTAAGTCGGCAGGGTTGCGCACGACTTCGGAATCTGGTTGCGGAGAGAAAGGACGGGACGAAGCCCCGTTTGTCCTTTGGTGACTTCGGGAAACAAAACTTGGGGGTCTTGCCTGCCACGTGTAAAAAAAGACGAGCGTGCTTTTTCATGACGAATTCATAGTGACAGGAAGCCTTTCCCAAGGCTCAGACTACTGTACTGAAATGCAGTCTCTGGTACCTGGGATACTAATTGAGGTCCTCTGGGACATCGAATTAACCAAAGGGGAAGGACGAAGGCGAGGTGAGAGAACGCTTGCATCCGTCTGGTGGCGGGCAGAGTTAGTAACTAAGGAAGTGGTCGAGGGAAGAGTGAAAGGGAAACTGAAATACGTGGCAAGGGAGGGGTTTGATGAACAAAAAGCGATGGTGTGGATACTTCCTGATTATATTCGCTTGGTGGAAGATGACGCCACTCAGTTGCGGTGGCGTTATTATGAGTGCTCAGGACAGGTGAGCTATGAAACAGAGGGAGAAATTTTTATTCGCCAGAGCGAAAATGGAGTTGGTGATGGGGAGGCGGTACAAAATTTGCGAATGTATAGCGTGGAGGGGAAAGTGGCTACGCTTTATCTCGAGTTGAAGAAATCGAGCGCATGGTTGTTGGCCAGTTTCAATTCTTTTCTCGGATCGGGTCTGGATCAACGGCAGAACGGCAATGTGCACGTCTCCTAAATACTTTGAGACAGAAAACATTGGTACTCATCCAGAAGCCGGTACCAAACTTCAAACCGCGACAAGGGGATACGGAGCAGGACACACACTACGAAGAGAGCTCTACCGGAAGCATTCGTTCAGTGGTAGACTGCACCTTGGAAGAGTATGAGAACTTGGCCCGCGCTGTTCATTCGTTGTCCGATTCTGCCCAGTTCAAGCCCTCGTTCCAGGAAACCCAGTCTCTCGCAGCGTGCACCGAGCTCGCAGAGATAATTTTCTCATCATGCAAAGATTTGTGCACAGTTATTGGCATAAACTCTGTCGCGGACATGAGAAATATTGTGCGACGGAGAAAAGGAGGAGGAAAAGAAGGAACCGTGCATGAAGCAATTCGCATTATGGGGCTGTATGTCGCAGATGAGACCGATGAGAATTCGGCGGCGGCACTGCTGGTGGGAACATGTATGCCATACGTTCGTCGCAAGGCGACGGTCGATGCCCTTGTCCGAAAGAGCCGAGATTTCGATTTTCGAAGTATGTCGTACACTCACCCTCTCTCATGTTCATCACTTCAAGCAGTTGACCTTGTAAGCAAGGTTTTCGCGGCAAGGCTTTCAGCCACACCGGGCGAGGTGTCGGAGGACGAGGCTGTAAAGACTGTTTTCTCGGAGTTGAAAACGTTCTCTTTCCGGTGGCGTCCGATGGTTCCCCCGAACAGTCGATTCTGGAGTACAGCTACATCCGTTTCTGAACACGTTTGCGGGTCTCTCGAAGTTGAGCTCCCCTACTTCATTATTAGAGGCTTTCAGGCCGTGTCCGAAGTCAGCTGTTTGGTTACAGATGAGTACTTGACGCACGTATTTTGTACAAAGGGTCAACCACACATGAGCACCTAGTCACGTATGGCGCTATATCTAAGCCGCGCCTCAGAAAGCGCGCCACCTAGGTGCGCTTTCTGAGGCACGGCTTAGATATTGGCCTGGAGATTCAGAAGGTCACCGGGAAGAAGCTCGTCGACTTTGAGCCGGCGCTCGAAGGGAACCAGGAGCTGGAACAGCTGAGAGAGGAGGTCGAAGAGTTTGCGTCCAAGTTTAGTATGCCGGGCGTTGATCCCGAGGCCGCGTAGAGCGGGGGTGGTGTGCAGTTTTTAAAGTTGCCACTCGTTGCTCGCCCTGGCTCGAGTTGGATTCAGTTTTGGTGGTAAATGTGTGAATTTGCTCCGCGGCTATTGAGCTTAAGCTGTTTTTCGTCGTGGCTAGTACTGCACGGTAGGGGGTTTGTACCAACAAGCCAATGTTTGATTCTGAGCGGGAGGTCGCGCAGGTGTGTAGGGACGAGTTCGTTGGTCTCTCTACAAACTTGGGTGGAGGCGAGACTCTTGTAGTAACGTAGACTTAGTACGAGGCCACACTCAAAACATGCAACCTGAGGGTTGGAATCGCCTCGAGCCCGCTGTCGAAATGAAACGATTTATTTAGAGACGCCTCGGTGTCCCAAGTACTAAGCCCATTTGGACTATTACTGTTGTGGCAAGGGAGTACGTCTACATGCTACAATTCAATCACTGTGAACACGCTGTCATTGGTTTTCAAAGCCAAAGAGTGGTTGCTGGGCACTAAGAATTTTATTATTATGATTGATCACATGGCAGTGGAGATACTGTATCACGTAAGATAAGTTGCCTCGCACGACAGCACAAACAAAGTTATGGATGAGCACACCAACAAGACGAGCACGACGGCCTGTGCGTCCGTCTGAAAGATGCCTTGCGCCAAGCCAATTCACTCAAGACACTGCCCGCAATTACGCACGCTCCGCGAACCATTCTCAACCGCGAGCTTCGCGCCGCCGCCATCCTCAGCATCCCCAAATGCATCTTCCTCATAATATTTCTGGCCCTCCTCCTGGAGTATGGCGGCCATCGCTACGCCCATCTCTCCGTCAATCCCTTCTGCAAAATCCCCCCTTCTCACACCCCCGCCGCGAGGCCCCCTGTCACTGTGCTACTACACATCTCCGATCTGCACGTCAACGACATAGACGACGGCTCCGCCAAGCGCAACTTGCGCCGCTTCCAGAACGACATCCTCCCGCGCTGGGCGCCTTTAGCCAGCGCCGTGCTCGTCTCTGGCGATCTCGTCAACGCCGTCGCCTCGCGTCGTTATCCATTCGGTGGCCGCAGCGCGCAGCTCGCCACCGAATGGGGATGGCTGAAGGAGTACGCCGCCCAGGTGAACAAGTCCGTGCCCTGGCTGACCGTCCACGGGAATCACGACACGTTTGGTACCTCTGTGCAGCAAAACCCGTACGTGGATACATGCGCTGCCACGAACGAACCAGTCCAGATGACTAGGTTCAGGGGGAACCGCGAGGCTGCTGATGTGTTTGCGCTTGATTGCACGCTAGAGAAACCGCTTCACCGCCCGCTCAACTTTTTCGGTGATGGGCGACGCGCGGCCGCGGCCCTGAATGAAGCGCTCTCTGAGGTGAATTCGAATGGGGATGCGGGGATGGCTCTGGGGGTTGGGCACTTCCCAACGGCGGTAATGGCGGGAGGGAGAGGTGTCAACCTGAGCAGCAATTCAAGAATAGATGCGTAGTTCTTCATGACTTTGCCTTCTCTGACAGATGTATCAAACTGGGTCTTGGTGCGGTCATGCAAGGCTGCATAGAAGTCGCGCTCTTCTGGAGAGGGTATCAAGCTACTCGAGCGCGTCTTCACCGGCTCGTGGCTCGGCGCCCTGCGAGGCGCCATGTCTAGCCCCGGGAGAGGCCTGGAACCGGTCAACCACACCCTCGATCTCATCGAGACCTGCCTCGGCGACTTTGAGGGCTCCTTCTTTTACCCGGGCCCAGAGCCCTCGTTCGTCGACATCTCTGTAAGTCCTCATCACCTTTGTCCTCGCTTTTTTTGCTTCTCCAAACAATGCCCGCCTGATCCTAACACCCCTTCCTCCCCAGCCACGATCTTCTTCGCGCGCGCGCTCCTCTCTCAAGTTCTGGCGCAACCTGGAGCTAGCCGACGGCCGCCCGAACCTACGCCGCTGGTTTGCCGCGCGGGACGCCTGGGAGCTCGCCACGTACCTGCAGAGCGACGACTGAACCCACATCGGCGCCCTGCCGCCGCAGATCGGTCCGGTTTCCTTCCTGCGCACGCGAAGCCCGGTGTCGCTGGCCGTCGAGACGGCCCGCAGCAAGCACGTGCTCAACGATGGCCATGAGGGCGCCCAACACCGTAAGCAGGCCGCCAACGCCATCTGCCGCAACCACGCCGCTGTCACGAAGGACGCCATGCGCGGCGTCAAGGGATGCCCGGACGAGTTTCATAGCGTCACGGACTTTGCTTTCAGGGTGCTTAGCGAGGTCGTGTTGGACCCGTCTAAGCTGGAGGAGGCGGAGATCCGGGTTAGGGAGACTGTTAAGACCGAAGAATGGGTCATGCTTGGACATGCTCTTCGGTTTGAACGAGTGAGATGCTGCTCGGAAAAAGTTGGGGGATACATGGTGGTGCAATTCGTTCATTCATTGGGTGACTATGGAGGTAGGATAAACTATATCGGTTCCGCCCTGTTCACTCTTGCCGACATGAGCAGCCGAAATGATTTTTTCGAATGCTGATCGCACCCCTCATGCGATTTTCCCGAGTGATGTCCTCCACTAGAACGAGCTCCGACTTTTTCACCTGCTCTAATACTGCAGCTTCTGATAGTGAAGGCGTGCGATTGTTGGCATGCAGCTTAGCGCGTACTGCTGAACCCGTCTTGACACTGGTCGTGCAAATCCGAACTTTACGTAACCTATCAGGGCAGAAATGTTAGTCTAGCATTCCCGCCATATCATCATCGTCACTGTCGAAATCATCTTCCAAATCTTCTGTTTGATGTCTCCACTCATTGGTGCCGCTTAGCACAGCGCTTTCGCTGCTGTCAATGTCTTGCGGTGCAGAAATGTTTAATCTGGCGAATGTCTCTTTGGAGATTTTCAACACCCCACTGATAACCTTCTCTTTCTCCGATCTACCCGGTAACATCTCTCGCAGCGTGATTTCGGGTATCAAAGATTGGCTCCTCTCACTTGTCACGTCACTACTGACAGCTGTTGCCTCATCATGCGTTGCCGTTGTACTTGAAGGATTGTAGCTCGCCCGAACAGAGAACAATTGCCTCAGAAACCGAGCAATCCGATAGATTGTTCGAAGCATTGACGCATGTGATCCAAGAGTCATTTCCTCACCACAATGGCAATAGGCGCAGACGAAGCGCAGAGCAATTCGCAAGATGTTAATGTTGCGCTTGATCTCTGTGACACGGTTTTCGCCGTTCGAACCACCAGTGACGGTGACCTGATCAGTCGCCTGTATCACCAGGTCTTTGCTTTCCGATATAAGAGCAGCCAGAAGCTTCCGATTGGTGACGGATGTGTGTGTATCCCACCCTACAGTAGTGTCAGGGATCTCGGAAGCGGGGACGGATTCCGCATCACTGTGCAAAAATCGAAAGGTGGGTGACGAATGAGAGCGATGGAAAGAGTCATATTCACTCCAGTTAACCAGTAGAAAGAGGCCGCTCTCGAACATTTTGACCTTTGAGCGATCCCGAGAGATTCTCAAACAGTCGTTAATAATAGTGACGATCCTCTTGCATATGAACAGATGTTTGCGCCTAGTCGGGCAGGAGGGATCCGGAGGTAACTCGGCCTTCACGCACTCGTGATGCATTCGCGCGGTGTGCAGCGTTTGCTTGTCCAAAACACCTGGTTGCAGCCAAGAAGGCTTCGTAGAAACAGAAACATCAATTTCATTGCGGTCAGCATCCCTATCAATAAAGGCTTTGGTTGTTGTAAATTCTGCCGCATATGCTCGTATACTTTCGTCGGAGAGATTTCTTGCGTTCATCACCGCACGTTTGGCTGTACTGAAGCGAAAACTTGCATGCTTTTTGCCCAGTCCGTGTTTGAATTCTGAACGAGATTTGTTATGTTTGAGCCCGAACAAGAGGACGCTGACGACACGCGATGTCATCCGGGGGTCATCCTGGTTATTGTGATAGACATCCATAAACGAAGATAGAGTCTGTGCAAGCGATCTTGACACGGTATCCGCGTTCACTGCCGCATTGATTTCGATAATAACTGTGGGGTTGTCTTTGAGAACGTCCTTTTCCAGGTTCTTAGTTGCACCTTTCCGAGACCCTCCCTGCACCCTTGATCGAGATGGTATTCGCGAACTACCTGCAGAGCTTTGAAGAATGAGGAGTTTGATGTCCTCTAAACTGGACGCCGTATTGGCATTGCTTTTCACTAGGTCTGATAATGTGGCATTGCAGCTGGCCAGCTCTTCTGCCAACCTCTTGTGCATTGCCACTATGGATCGCTGCAACTCAGTGCTCTCAAGCGCGGATGAATTCGATCGGGGTGCGTGCAAGGTAGGGTTCGAACGTGCGGCAGGCTGTAACTCGGTGCTCTCAAGCGCAGATGAATTCGACAGGGGTACCCGCGCAGTAGGGTTCGAACGTGTGGCCTCAGTCTGAGAGGGTCTTAGTCTTCGACGCTTCTCGGCGCTTCCAATTCCGGCCTGTAATGGCAATGGACGCCTCTTATGCGCGGACACTGTACGTCGCAGACCCATGTTTCCTTGTGTTTCTTTTTGGGGGCTGGATGATGGCGAAGCTATGACTTGGAATGAAGGTCCCACAGAATCTGTCCGAAATCGCAAACGGGAAGATCTCCGCCGTGTCTTATCTGCACCCGAAGACGCTGGTGTGTGTGATTGAAGGGAAGAAGGTTCTGTAGTGTGAAGAGGTTGGCGCGGTGATGAAGGAGGCGACGACGTGTCTGGAGAAGGAGGTCGGTGAGATGCGAGAACGACTGATTTCGCGCAAGGCGGTAACGAAGATCGCAGATTTGATGGAGGAAGACGAGTGGTGCGTTCGCAACTCCGAATGTTCTCC